>NC_142928.1:75648184-75675684 GCF_046866305.1 Octopus bimaculoides | reverse complement strand
CTTCATTCCTTTCACTCTTACGGTCTTCATACATCAAATTTTCATCTAAACCAACCCTACATCCGTTCACACCCACCTCTTACCCTTAACTGACTCTTTTCCTCGACTTCTACCCCTGTACACTGCCTAACTTAGTAGCCTCACTACACATACTATTATACAAACATCCACACACACTGTATAGCTCAGTATCCACATCACACAAAATTATGCATACATTCACACAAAATTATTCACACATTCACACAAACACACACACAGTCACATGCATATTCACTCACACACACCTTCCTACTTCCCATACACTAGCACCCAATACCTTCCAGCCCCTAATTCTCGTCACTCTTCCCCATCTCGCACATCCATGCATTCCATCACAGCACGCAATTATCACTAAAATAAACACACACTGCACACGCACAAAATACACAAAATACACAAAATACACATACAATATACAAATGCACCAACACGCATAACCACATAAAGCTTTCGCGCAATAAACATACACAATACACACACACAATAGGGTCACAAATGCACACACTAGGGTCACACACACACACACACACACACACACACACATAGGGAACAAAAATTCTCTTCATGCATGAACACACACACAAACACGCACAGATGTACACATATTACTAAAAGAAGCACATATGAATTGCTACACTCAAGCGTTTACACACATACAACACGCTTGATAGGTCACGTACGCGTACTATACACATATATACTCATTCATATACATATATACATATATACATATACACATATTATACACTTTCATATATACATACATACATACGTACACACATACATACATACATACATACATATATACATACATACATAAATACATGGAGCTCACATCACTCCACACAACACAGGCACTGGTTTACTTATACACATACATACACATGCTCCCATAAGCACACACAGGCTCACATAATTTTAAGTTCGCTCACATATTCATTTACATACGTTCGCCCTCATTTACATATTCTCACACATCATTCTTATATACTCGCACATACTTCTGCATCTCAGTTCAACGAGGTCACCGTTATTATCTTTCCTTCACTCAGTTCCGGTCATTTCACTATGTTAAACAGCTAATCCCAACACAATTTTTTCTCTCACCGATTTTTCTTTCTCTCTTCGCTTTTCCTTTCTCTCCCCGCTTTTACTTTCACTCTTCGCTTTTTCTTTCTCTCTCCCATTTTCCTTATCCTACCTCTCTGTCGAAGAGCATAGGCTCGAAACTTCAAAGACTTTTCCAATCCTCCCGGGCGTCAAACTAATACACCTGATTGTTGTTCTCTGACCTATCTTCGTTTTGTTGTTTTCTATACATTTTAAATGTAAACATTTAGTTGAACGATGTTTTTTAAACTTTATATATTATATATATGATAAATATGATATGATATATATGGATACTATATAGACATTCTAAAGTTTAGTACATCAAAAAATTCCGTTCTTTTTCATATATTTCCAAGAAAGCAAAGACTGAAATACCCTGAAGTGCTTGTTAGGTCATTGAAGAAACGTTAAATAATCTTCAATGACCTATAGTTTTGAAGTCGTCAGTTCACTAAAGTACATAAATTCTCTCTAAAATCTATCGATTACATCTGCATTTTCAGATACATTGTATAAACGAAGCGTTGTTGAAAGTCGAGATCATATTGCACCCAGCAACAAAACGTCTATTATATGAATATACAGAAACATGCTGACACATAGTTATTCTAGCGAGTTATCACGCTCATATTTGATATACAATAACATTACTGCAGGTAATACTTACGAGCAAATTTAAGCGGGGATCTGGCATAATCGTTAGCACGCTGAACAGAATCGTTACCACGCCGGGCTGAATGCTTGGCGGCATTTCGTCCGTCATTAAGTTCTGTGTTTAAATTCCGCCGAAGTCAACTTTCATGATTATCGGTTCGATAAAATAAGTAACAGTTGATCACTGGCGTCGATGTAGTCAACCATTCTACCTTAAATTGCTGCCTTGTGCTAAAATTTGAAACCAATATCTAAGAGCAAATATTATGTTGATCACATTGAAGAATTGCTGACATAATGCTATATTCTGCAGTTAAGATCTTTTATTGCACCTGTACGGCAAAGTAATATTAAATCAGTGTCTTTTACATTCGAGCACGTGATATCTACATTCAAATACGTTACTATGAAGTCTATTGCAATAGTTGAGTATTTAAAAAGATTGATGTAGCAGCATCAATAGAAATGGATAAATAAGAAGAACATCTAAAAGTCAAATGAACAATTTTGTAGCGTAGTAAACTATTTTGCTAGTAAACGAAGTCTATAGTACCCTTTTGTCCGAATTCTTATTAAATTTATCGTGAGTAAAACAATTGTGTTTTACAGATGAAAGGGGCAAACGTCACCATCAAACAAAAAATTAAATTACTCAAGAAATCTTTAAGGGATTTAATTATTTTTATTATCAAACTTATAAATAGCGTATACAAAGTGAAGATATTTTGCTTTTATCACCGAATTCAGTTTCATTTTATATAGAAATGTCTCATAAAATACTCGCTTTCTTGTCTAATTTTCTTATTTGTGTTAGCAATGTAAAGATTCCATGACAAAGGAGATTATTCATCTCGGCGTTATCTATCTTCTAGTTGTTTCTGTTTTCTTTGGTTAATTTCTCTTTCTATCAGCCAAACACCCGTTCAGCCTTGCACTGCTCTATTATTATTATTATTATTATTATTATTATTATTATTATTATTATTATTATTATTATTATTATTTCTTGTTGGCGCGAGGTAAGTTTTACAAAAGTAAGTTCTGTTTTGAGAGGACTTGAGACATAAAGCTAACAATATTTTTTACTTAAATTCCGCACATAAATAAATATTGAACCTAGTGAGAGAACATTTGAGTGCTCGCTCAACTCAACTTTCAACTTGCCAGAAATAACAATGAAATCTTACCCTAAATTTAAATAAAGGATGAATACACTGGATAGTATAGTCCTAATTACAGCAAATCCGAATATAAGACAGCATAGTAACCATACTTTCGATTACATATCTGTTAGACCAAAGCTGTCTTCGACCTAAACAACTCCGAGATTCATGATATTTGAATACGCACGCATACATATCTAAATCGGTGTCTAATTTGTTAAGAATGAATGAAAACAAATAGACGTATTTTAGTTGATGCATCAAGTTATTGCTACGTCCATGTAGTATCAATAATTTAATTAGTCGCGTAACTTGTAACTTGTACATGGTATTTAGTTGCTGTACAGTATTCAATTGCCACTATATTAATGTTATAGCTTAGGTATTCTCATTAGTAATCGGCAATGACAAATTTGACAAGTGATTTTCATTAAGACCTTTCATTTCTCAAGACAGTTTCTAATAAATATATATTTCTTCTTGGCTCATAGCTGCTAATTCTCTCACTCTACTAGGAATACACATTATAGATATGAATCCATGATGTAACTTACAATTAATAACTTTGACTAAATAATATGGAATTTTTCAATTTGTCTTCATATTGGGCTCGTTCAAATATTAGTGCTTACTAAATATTAATGTTGAAAAATCTTTGTTTCTTCAAGAAAGAAACATTAAAACAAAGGAAAAACTAAGTTTGATATCTCACGATAACTGAAAATGATACACATCGACTATAAGAGTGACTCTCAATTTGCTATATTATATCAGAACTCTCGGGTTTTTTGAATTTGTTCTTCACTGGAGATAATACGCAAAATGTTTGTAACACTTTGCATAATGTAGGAAATTATTTCTTACTAATCATAATTGCATATAACCGCATGATAGCACGATTGTGAAGAAACTAAACAATTGCATAGATTATAAAAAGCTTTAATTTATAAGTTGAAAATATGTGCAGCACGTAGATACCGCGGGCGATAGATTGAGAGCCACTGCTCTGGTGTTAAAGGTAATATTAAGCTATTCCATCACAATCTTTCATGCAATAATAATAATGATAATAATAATCCTTCCTACTAAAGGTGCAAGGCCTGAAATTTATGGGGAAGGGATTAGTTGATTTTCATCGACCCCAGTATTTCAGTGGTACTTAATTTATCGACTCCGTAAGGATGAGATGGAAGGTAGGGGCGATAGCGGCGGTCTGTGTAGAGCAGAAAACAACACATGAGTTGTTGAGGTGTCTAAGATTAAAACAATAAGAAAATGGTCCATACTGACAGCACGATAGGAAAGCTTGCTTACCAGAATATATAACAAGCCCTTATTTTAAGAAAAGGTGAAGACCGAAAATGCAGGTTTGGTGAAGAATAAGATGAAATCAATGCGCATCTTATTTCATAGTAATGCGAAATGAATATTTGAACTGTCATGACGGTATAAGCGAATACGCAATCACTACAAACTAAAACTTGTATGAACATCATCCAGAGCCAGTAATGAAAAAAGATAATAAGCCAATACTTCGGTGTTTTCCAGAGAGCAGAGTACGGAAAATTCAAGCACACTGATCCACTATCATCCTCAACAGTGGGAAAGATAAAACCTGCAAAATACCTGATATTATTATTTCATTACATTAATCTATATCGGTAAAAGAATCGGTACACTTAAGCAAATACAACATACTTACAGGCAGAGAGTGTGAAAAAATTTACTCTAAAACGGAAAGAGTCCCGCTCATCAAAGGAGCATTAGGTATAATAAGAAAAGGTTATATAAAATATCTTAGTAATATTCCAATGACAGTCAAAAATAGTATTTACCAACAATGCACACATACTGCGTAGAGCCCAAATGGTCACATTTACATTTTTGTCTCCAAAATACTAGGGCACACGAGTATGTGCAAAGATATTCTTAACAATTTCAGTCTTTGTTTTGGATGAATTCTAAAAGAGCAGAGGGTACCAAAAACCTTCTATCATTTAATCGAGTGGACATCTCCCGCTATTTCCTGTCGTGCTTTTTTCAACTGCAGTTTTGACAGTAACTGGGATGCACAGTCATCTGTTTAAGCACAATCACATTTATTTCTCTTTCTTCTTTCTTGGCTAAGATCCTATAGCAAAGAATACTGCCTGGTTTCGTATGATTAGCCGAGCTAACTTATCATTCTTGGACATTTGCAAAATTAAAAACTATATTTCTGTGACAACAGATGTAAGAATTAACTTCCATAAGAACTCTGATTTATACATCGTCTAACGGAGTACCACAAAGAAACCGGAATTTTGCAATATTATTTTATTCACTTTGTTTTATATGTTTACACTTATATGACCTTCAAGGTATTCTCTATTTGAAGCAATGCATCGGTCCAGACGTGTTTTCCACTGTTCGAAGCAGTTCTGCAACTATTGCGAAGTGACGTCTTTTAACGCCTGCGTCGTGTTTTTCTTCACCTCTTCAACATCTGCAAAAACATTTTCCTTTAAGGACTTTTTTTTCATTAAGGAGAACAAAAAATGTCGCAGGAAGCAAGATCGGACGAATGAGGAGGGTGGGTATGCGGTGTCATGCCATTTTTAGTCAAAAGCTGTCTCTTCAGAACTGCCAAGTAAAATGTCTGGTTAAAAGCTGGACCAGGAGAAACTAATTCTGTGTCGGCAATTCTGTTCGCATCGAGGAAACAAATCAGCAACGTCTTAACATTGGGCTTCACTTGAATTGATTGGGGGTGGGGGCGTGGTGAAATTGAATGGTTCCATTGATTTGATTGCTGCTTCGCTTCTGGGTCGTAGCTTTAGCACCAGCTTTCGTCACCAGTGATGGCATTTGAATAAAGGTCCGGATCAACTTCCAGCTGGCCTTTCAGTTCACGACACGCATTCAATCGTGACTGTTGTTGGTCTTCCTTGTGCAAGCGATGCATAAATTTTGCTACAACTCTTTCCAATCGCAATTTCTCGCTCAAAATTTGTTGGCAGGAGTTCCAGGACACACCCATGAAATTTCGTGCTGTTTTTTTTTTATTCGTTCGGGAGGTCGACGGTCACCCTGAACAAGGCTGGTTCTCAAGCGACAAGTGAACATTTCTAAAGCGTGAAAACTACTTGTAAACCTGTGTTTTTTGCGCATGGCAGCGGCCTTGTAAACTGTTTGAAGCATAACAACTGTTTCGGCCACCGTTTTCCCCAATAGAAAGCAAAATTTCATGGAAGCACGCTGTCACTTCGTTTAAGACATAGCAACATTCGACGAACAGGGGAGAAGCACTGCAAATGAAAGCCGCACCACGTGATAGCACGGTATGAAGACCCGACGCCAGTCGGCAGACTGCTGTCCCAGGGTCGCATCAAGTGGCTTTCAGCGGCGGAAGCCTGAATTACAATGGGCTTGTCACACAGAGAACGTTTCCGGTTATTTTGGGTACCCCCTCGTATATTAATTTGTGGACGACTGTTCCATTTTTGTTTTCTTTGGGTTTTTATATGTTGATACAGTTGTCGTTCAAAATATGTGTTAAAATATTTGAGACCATTTCATTTTCTATCAAACATTCCTCTACACAATCATTATTTTTTATTCTTAAATTATTTATTTATTCCGTCGTATGATTTTTTGTTTTGTATGTTCATTTGTTTTGCGCGCTAGTTCAGTAACGACACGTATTATATATTTTTACGTAGTATGGGATATTTTGAACGATAAGAGTATCAACATTTAAAAAAAAAAACAAAGAATGGAACAGCCACTCTCAAATTAATATACGAGGGGTACCCAAAAGGATATAAAATATAAAATCTCTAAACATATCCCGTTGTTGTCTATCGCCACGTATCGGGAACAAAATTTACAGGTAACAATTCGGGAAGTATTCCAAACAACATTGTAGTTTTAGTTTGAAGTAGAATTGAGAGTCTAGGCGAAGAGAAAGACATGTGTAAAAGAAACACCAACGGCGACGATAAAAAATACTATAGGCACAAGGTTCCAGTGATCTATAGATACTTATTTTATCGACCCTGAAAGGACAAAGCTAACCTCGGCCACAATTTGAACGTAAAGCCAAAAATGCCGCTGAGCATTTTGTCCGTCGCGCTAACAGTCCTGTCAGCTCGCTAACTTAATAATAATAATAATAATGATGATGATGATGATGATGATGATGATGATGATGATGATGATGATAACTAGCTGAACTACGTGAAAACTTCAAGGAAAATATAAAAATGTAGGCATCTGTAAATTGTGTGCTGAGAAATGTTTCTATATTGTGACAGTTAAAGGCAGCGAGCTGGCAGAATCGTTAGCACGCTGGGCAAAATGCTTAGCGGTATTTCGTCTGTCTTTACGTTCTGAGTTCAAATTCTGCCGAGGTGGACTTTGCTTTCATCTTTTCGGGGTCGATAAATTAAGCACCTGATGTGTACTGTGGTCGATCTAATAGACTGCCCGCCCCCCGCCAACATTTCATGTCTTGTGCCTATATTAGGAAAGTATATTGCGACAGAATATAGAAAGAAGTATAAAACTAATAACTATATAATCCAACCAAAATATTTCAGTTACACAAACTTAAACAGAATTACTATTTAGCCTTAAAATACATCGTACATATTCAGAGAAACCTCTTGGTTTAGTGGTACGGAACGTTTTTCTCGTATTCCTTTATTCTTTTACTCGCTTCAGTCATTTGACGGTGGCCATGCTGGAGCACCACCCTTTAGTCGAAGCAATTGCCCCCTGGACTTATTCCCTGTAAGCCTGGTGCGTATTCTATCAGTCTCTTCAGCTGAACAGCTAAGTTACAGAGACGCAAACATACCAACATAGGTTGTCAAGCAATGGTGGGGGGACAAACACAGACACAACCACACACACACACATAAATACATACACATATATATCTATGTATATATATATATATATATATATATATATATATATATATATATATATCGTAACATATAATTGCTAACCATATGTGACGTCCTATACAAGACAGTGCTACTGACGTGTATAGCTCCAGAAAGACATCTCTTCCACCTTCCTGACGACACATATTCTGTGTCCATTTAATATTTGCTAGGAGAGGACATCGCTCCCGTCTCAGTATATAGGATACGATAATTACATTGTAGGAAAGTAAAAAGTAAAAGCAAAAAATAGAATTGATATTTTTGATTTTGTTCGGTTCTATGAATTTTTTTTTTAAATGCTTTCGTTAATTGCCTGATTCAAGTAAAAAGAAATTGGAAAAATCCTGAGCAAAACTGACAAATTCTAATTGAACAAAAAATATAGAAAGAGAAAGTTGCGTTTATTTCCACCACGCGACGCTTATCGCACGCACAAACATACACACACACAAACACACATACATTCATATGTGTCTGTGTCTTTTAGCTTTTGCTTACTGATACACATCAACAAATGAGCCAATTGAACAACTCTATGTGGTTGTTCAACTTCCTAGAAATAACAGCCAGATCTCTCCCAAACTATGCTCTTGTTAGTATTAAGGGAAAGGGAAAAAACAGAATTAATATTTTTGATTTTGTTCGGCTCTATGAATTTAATTTTTTTTTAAGTGCTTTCGTCCATTACTTGATACAAGAAAAAAGAAATTGGAAAAGTCCCAACCAAACCAAGAAACTGTAAATTTAAAAAAAGGAAGAAAAGGTTGTATCCGAAAGCCAAAAGACACTTTTAAACTGAGGTGCAATTTTATAATTAAAACAAATTCAAAATTTTAATTTCCGAATATAAGACTTAACTTGTTATTTGGTGTATGGCCGAATTCAAATGGGTAGAAGACCTAGAACTTCCTCTCTCCCTTGCTCGATCCATGCCTCAAATTTAAGTATCTTAATTTTCTAACAAATTTTAATGATACGTTGGTGGCCCAGTAAGCATGGTCGTTGAAAAGTAATTTATAGGTGGTGGTTTCAAATCTCTTACAAGAGTTCTAGGTATGCTTTTTTATTTAAGCAACAAAATTTCTTAAGCATGACACACGCATCAGGTACGTACAAAGAAATTGGCGTATTAATATTATTAATGATGACGATAATAATAATAATGATAATGATTTCATTTATTTGCCACAAGGGCATGATGATGAAAGTTAAAATACCCGGTAGAGCTCCTACAGAAAGTTTGTCTCTTAGGGGCAGCAAGGATCATCGGGGGGTTTCTAAAGTTAGTAACCCGCTACCTGCAATCCTACCAGGAATAAGACCGAATCTGAGCCAAACCACAAGAAGAAGAAGAAGAAGAAGATGATGATGATGATGATGATGATTAATAAGAAGACTCGTCTCCTTCTAAACCATAGTAATGGGAGGAGCCAACCTAACATCATATTCAAATGAGGTGACTTCCACTCCTCATTACTCTTGTGTATAAACAATGTGTTTTATACGGACGATCTGAAACTGTTTACTAGAAATGATGAAGAGGTAGTAGGGCTTTTAACAATTATTAAAGGGTTCAGCAATTGCAACTGGTTGGATTCTGGCTTTGATAAGTCTGCTAAAGCAGCTTTTGTAACAGGCAAGTTCAGGCAAGCAGCTCCCATTAAATTAAATACCGAATTTACCATCAAGGAACTTGACCCACAAGAAAATTACAGATACCTAGTGATAAATGAAGATGTTATACAACATGCTACTGTGAAGAAATAAATAAAAAAGGAATATTACAGGAGAGTAAGACTCATACTAAACACTGAACTCAACTCTAAAATTCGCATCGAAGACATTAACACCCTGGCACTTTCAGTAGTCCAATATAGTTTTAACATCATTAACTAGAATCTTACAGAGTTCCAATGCCTGGACAGGAAGATAAGAAAACTACTAACATCTAAGAACAGGCACTACTCAAAAGTAGACGTTGATCACCTGTACCTACCTACAAGTAATTGAGGAAGAGGAATGATGCAGTTAGGACTGTGCTATAAGACTTCCACAATAGTAATGAACATGTACTTATCTAGTACAGAGAATTGGACGCTGCGGCTTGTATGCAAAGATGAAAGCAGAAAAATATCACATTCTATTTCAACGAGCTAAAGGACACGGACAGGAAGTCAAGAAATCCCCTAATGATGCATGGAACCCATCATACATATGCAGACACTGATCGCCTACACACGAAGAGAACAAATGGAGGCAGAGGACTGTTAAGTGTGGAAGACTACGTGCGTATCGAACAGGAGAGCTTAATGAGACATCTAGCCAGAGTTAGGAAACCTTGCTAGGAACGAGAGAATATTGAACGCATAGAGAGTATTGAAAGCATAGAGAGTATTGAAAGCATAGAGTATTGAAAGCATTGAAAAAAGGGAAAACAAAGGAAGAAGTATAAAAATGACATGAAGAAGAATTACACAAGAAGGGACTACACAACCAATTCCATATAGCCACAACAGAAGTTGCTTGAAAAAGTAGGTGGGACTGGGTGATGAAAAGAACACTAGAAAAAGAGATCTAGCTTTGGCTACGAATTGGAGGGTCAACCTTAGGAAGAAGCAAGTGTCTCTCCTGTGCCGCATCGGCAATCGAGTGGATGAAACCATTGCCCATATCACGAATGAATGCATAAGACTTGCCTTACCGAAAAACACTACAAGTTGTGACGACACGATCAAGTAGCGAAAGTGCTACATGGTAACCTGTGCGAAAAGAGGGGGGCTACAGAGAGAGGCAAGATGTGGTATAAGTACAAACGGCAGAGAGTGGCGTAGTCGGAGATTATTAAAATCCTCTAGGATTTTCCAATCCAAACAGATCAGATGCTAGAGCATAACAAACATGTCCTAGTGGTAGTGGACAAGGTGCACCACATATGTTGGTTGCATGCCCCTTTGACCCACGAATAGTCAAGAAGGAAGACGAAAACATAGATAAATACAGTCCTCTTAAATACGAAATAGCCCGGCTATGGAAAATGAAGAGAAAATGAAGATAGTGCCAATTATTGTTGCATTTTGGGGAACAGTATCAGAAGGCATCATGGGGAATATAAAGGAAACTGGAATAGAGTGCCCAGTAGAACTGTTACAAAATGTTTGCCTCCTTGGCACGGCTAAAATAATCTGGAAAGTATCAGATAGCTAAAAAGAATGGATAGCAAGGTACCGTAGGCCGCAGGTAGCAAGCGCGCTACGCATGTAAAACTCCAGGAGCTCCAACAAAACCTGTGATAAATAAAATAATAATAATAATAATAATAATAATAATAATAATAATAATAATAATAATAATAATAATAATAATAATAAAGCAACCATACTCTGGGATATGCCAATACACACAGATAGAGAAATTAAGGCAAATAGGCCAGATATAGTTGTCAAAGATCATGAAGAAAAAAAATGCTTTCTAATTGATGTATCAATACCAGCAGGTGACAACGTTTCTCTAAAAGAAATGGAAAAACTTTCAAAATACAAAGACCTGGAAATAGAGATAACTCGAATGTGGAATCTAAAAACAGAAACAATTCCTATCATAGTAGGTGCCTTAGGTATAATAAAAAAATATTCAGACAAATACATAACAAAAACACCAGGACTTACAAATATATATAACATACAGAAAATTGCACTACTGGGTACTGCACACATTCTACGCAAAACACTTTCAATACAGTAAACATAAGAGCACCACAGCAAACCACAGCACATACCCAAGGCGCACAGAGCTGCGCTCGGTAGTGAAGTGAAAGCACGTTATAAAAATAAAACTACTGAACAATAATAATAATAATAATAATAATAATAATAATAATAATAATAATAATAATAATAATAATAATAATAATAATAATAATAATAATCTTAATATTAAAACTGAAAGCATGGAAATGATAGTGATCTGCGTTAGCAATAATTAGACCATGGAGTACGGATATGTATGCGTGCCGCTGGATGGTATTTTTATTCGTATGATATTTGCTATTACACGGTTAGATTTCTTATAAGCTTTGCTTAACTTTATATAAATTTCCAGGAGGTTCTACATTGTTAAGTATTAATAAGATCTATTCAATCACCTAGATGCTTATTACTATTATGATGCTTTTCACGTTGTGATAGATGGGCGGAAAATTATATATTATGTATTTGAAAACGTACAACTACCACATAGCAATACAGTTAATATATTTCAAGCACCATTGATAATTCTACTTTATTTGGTATAAGACCAATTTTATAAGGAGCGGCATTTATATATTGTTATGACTAAGCAATTATTTGTTTTGTATTTAGACATTATGCTCAGTCTTAACAGCAACTGAACTCAAAACGCAGTGATGCATTTGATAAAGCTAAGTCGAAAGCTTTGTCGATTTTTGCTCAAAACTTTTCCAACAGCCAACAGAATACTAGATGTAAGACAACAAAGTGAAACGAAAAATATTACATATAAAAGTGCCTTACAGTACTAAAAGAATTGAGACTTATTGAAATGATAAAGGGTGTACACAAACAATTTTACGCAAAAACACACGAGGGATGTTCAAATAGATACGTTACAATGATGAAGACTAAGTACAAATACAATTTAACACGACGTGGTGGTATTCACTTACTTAACATAAATGTTGTTGCTGTTCTTCTTCCTCTCTGTCAATTGATATTTATATTTTTCCCTTCGTCCTCAAGTTGAACATAGGACATTTTTCCATATCACCCCCAAAGGAAACATGAGAAGAAAATCATCGCTAAAAATGCTTAAACCGTGGTTTGCACCAAATCCAACTGACAGCAAGACTAGTTTAATAGTTGTCGTCGGAAATGAGCAACATGATATTAGATACGCACATGCGTGCTAAATTGGAAACTTTGAAAGCAGTAATGACGCCATGTCGACTTCGGTCTTCATTTGAAAGGTCACGCCAACAATAGCCGAAAGAAAATGACGAAGAGAATAAAAACACGCATATATATATACACACATGTACATATATATGTAAATTATATAGATATGTATGAATATATATATATATATATGTATGTATGTACGCGCGTAAATATGTAAGCATGTATGTATATATGTATGTATATATACATGCATATTTATACATTTACTTATATACCTCTGTGTGTAAGTCTGTGTGTGTGTGCGTGCGTGTGTGTGCATGTATATATGTATATATGTATGTATATGGCCACAAACCTGGTCGCTAACATAATTCCATTATCTCTTATAATATCTGTTTAGAGAGACAGACGTAGAGAGAGAGAGAGATACGTACATATATACATACATGCATATATATATATGTACATATATATATATATATATATATATATTTATATATATATATATATATGTATGTATATATATATATATATATATATATATATATATATATATATATATATATATATATATATATATATATATATATATATATATATATATATATATATATATATATATATATATATGTATGTATGTATGTATATACATATGTCTTTCAGTTTCCGACTACCAAATCCACTCACATGGCTTCGGTCGGCCCGAGGCTATAATAGAAGACACTTGCACAAGGTGCCACGCAGTAGTACTGAACACGGAATTATCTGGTTGGTAAGCAAGCTACTTACCACACAGGCACTCCTGCATACATATACATACATACACACACGCACACATATATATAAATGCATACATACATATATATATATATTTATATGTATATACATACACACATTATTTTTAATGTGTGTGTGTGTGTGTGTGTGTGTGTGTGTGTGTGTGTGTATGAACCCACATATATACATACAGAGAGAGAGAGTGAGAAAGAGAGAGTGAGTGTGGTAGTGAAGCTATGTTAGTGACCAAGTTCATATATATAGACATATTTACAGCGTATTTAAAGGTATGTAAAAATATTTACCCGTAGGTATTATTAGATATATTTATGTTCGTATGCATGCCTCTATTTAGATTTTTTGATAGAAAACATATTGCAAACTCTATTTGAGAAGAAAAAAACTTTTTTACAATTGTGCAGTTTTTCAACAACTTATAATAACATACAGTAAGTGTTTGTATAAACTAATCAATAATACATACATACATACATATATATATATATATATATATATATATATATATATATATATATATATATATATATATATATATATATATATATATATATAAAATAGATAACATATATATATATATGAATGTAATGTTGTTTACAAATTTCTGACTTGACATGGGCAGAACCAGCAATTCGTATATTAGATGTTACAAAAAAGTATTTAAAAATCAAAGATGTATGGTAGTTAGGAATTCTTAAAGGTGATTCTACATTCACAGTGTGAACTCTTGTGTCATCAATGCATTATCTCTCGGTAGTTTTTGTGAACTTTTGAATGTCAGTGGTGCGCATCATTACTTGTATTTTTTACTGACATCTCTGCACTTTCACTATTTAGGAGGTGTGTCATGTGTTACAAGCAACGTGGTTTTCTTTGGCATTGAAAATTATTGCTCTTCGAGTCATAAAATATGTGTAATTATTTCTCTATAAATATAATTTACAACGGGCTACATGAAGTTATGTAGCCAGATATGATATATGAAGATTCGTGTTAACCAGAAATTTCTTTACTACAAAAAAGTGGCCAGTTACCACTATGTTCAATTCCCGGTTATTTAATATACATTGCTGTTGTTGCAGTTGCTGTTGTTGTTGTTGTCGTTGCTGTTGCTAACTGTTATTGCTTAGTTTCTGATTGGCCCTACTTAAGAAGATCTATGGTCAACAAAATTCTAGCAATAAAAATATTTTGTATTTTCTCAGCTATCATGTATCGTAAACACGATAATACAATGACATTTTACAATAGAGCCAGGAGTCTATATTTTCAGGGATATTTGGAGGTTGTTGGTAATCAGCTGTCCTAGTAGACTTTTATTTGTCGGCTGTAATATAATTCTCATTAACTATCAACGGTAAAATACGCCTTATAATTAGGCAATTGAATATATTTGTACTTCATAAGAATAATCAAGTAACTACAGAAGTACCTCCATTTTCGAACATCTCTGATCACGAATAAATCGTGCTTTATATATATATATATATATATATATATATATATATATATGTGTGTGTGTGTGTGTGTGTGTGTGTGTGTGTGTGTGTGTGTGTGTGTGTGTGTGTGTATGTGTTTATGTATGTATGTATGTATGTATCGCACGATTTATTCCTGATCAGAGCTGTTCGAAAACCGAGGTACTACTGCATATTGTTTCTTGTAGTTACTTCAGTTGCCAGCATTAACATCGTAAGTTATATTGCGGAAGTGACTATCAGTATTTTATACAGAAGAGGGTATGTGGTAACCACGTGATTCCGGGTTCAGTCCCACTGCGTGGAACCTTTAGGAACGTATCTTCTACTATAGTCTCGGGCTGACCAAAGCCTTGTGGGTGGATTTGGTGGACGGAAACTGAAAAAAGCCCGTCGTATATATATATATATATATATATATATATATATAAGCCACGGTGGGGGGATAAACACAGACTCACAAACATATATATATATATATATATATATATATATATATATATATATATATATATATATATATATATATATATATATATATATATATATATATATATATATATATATATATATATATATGTGTGTGTGTGTGTGTGTGTGTGTGTGTGTGTGTGTGCGTGTGTGTGTGGGGGGGTGTATGTTTGTGAGTCTGTGTTTCTCCTCCCACCGTCGTTTGACAACCGATGTTGGTGTGTTTACGTCCGCGTAACATAGCGGTTGAGTAAAAGAGAACGATACAATAATTACTAGGCTGAGAAGGAATAAGTCTTGGGGTCGATTAGTTCGAATAACGGCGGTCCTCCAGCATGGCCGCAGTCAAATGACTGAAAGAAGTAAAAGAAAACAAAAGAATACACGTTAGCACAGAAATTATTGGTGAACGGAACGATTACTTTTTAAACCACAGGCAAAAAGCAGGCAGTTCATGTTCATGGTTGCAACTGCACCAAAACAGGAAATGCCTTAGTTTCAGAAACCTACCATTTGTGACATAGTATGTTTGACACTGTATGAGTATATAAGTGTACGTATATGTATTTGTGTGTATGTGTGTGTATATGTGCATGTGTAAGGGAGTGTACAATATCCGTTTTTTTATGCACAACACAGCGTAAATAAGAAAAGCAAAATTTAAGTTAGCACAAAAAACAATATTATGAGTTAGATAAGGGTTTAAGCAGTTTTTTTTATGTATTGTTGGTCGGCGGGAGAAACATTTGAGTCCCTTGGCGGATTGCTACATGGTTAGTTGATTACTTCAGAATAAATATGCTTATATTCTTTTTTCTTCTTTGTTTAGTACAATGAAGATTATATGTGTGTCTACATGTATGTGTTCGTGTGTGTGTGTGTGTGTGTGTGTGTGTATGTGTGTGTGTGTGTGTGTGTGTGTGTGTGTGTGTGTGTGTGTGTGTGTGTGTACGCGCGTGCGTATTTGTAAACATGTATATATGCCAAACTACTTTTCGTGCTACCGGTAACAGGTAACCCGGTACAACCTGCCGCATGCTCGGTTAGTCGGCGACTGAACCGGCATTCCTACTATCCCTGCTTCCTAAAGATAGTAGTTCTTGCCGGATACATTCAGGACTAAATTCATTACCTGTCAAAGACCGCAGAATAGTGTGGTAGAAGTGATAATATTGTTTTGTGTCTTGGTAAGATATTGTAAGCTACGAATTTTTTACATTTTCTCGATTTCTTGTAATTCAGACCGTCTCGTGGTCCCATCAACCAAAATGGAAAAGGCGTTGCCCCAGAGGATGGGGAGAGCGATGCACTGGAACAGTCACGGAGTTCGTACTTGTGGACAGCCATCACTACTGCAATAGCGGTGAGCAGATTTGTGGACCAGAGGCCAAGAACGCCAGAAGCCCGATCATAAACCTGCCAGAGAGCGACTGATACCATGACAGTTTGCTTTTCTCAGTTTGACAAGCAGCGGTGCCTGGGCTGGCAGCTGAAGACACCAAATTATCGTTGGTGAAGGCGTCACAGCATGAGTCATCCCAGATAATGGGCCTACCGTCACTGAACGGGAAATTTGTCATACCAGGAGGCCTTTTATCGTCCCTTCCATCTAACCCTCGACCTGGGAAGGGAAATCTGCCGCATCCAGGCCATGCTTTATGATTTCGTTAACGGCGTCATAGCCAGCCAGCACTATAATGGCATGACGTTGGGTGGATCCAAAAGAATTCACAGTAGGTCCTTAGCGGCATTTGTGGAGATCACGAACCTGGAGGCAAACCTTGAGGGAAACACCGATCCGCAGACAGTTGCTTTCAAGCTGAATGCTAGTTGCGGTTGATGGCAGCACATTGAGGCAGGTTTTGATGTAAGCCTCAACGCTTGAGCAGAAACATGCCGGACAGTACTGGTCATGACGGCGCATTAACTCGTCTGAGATCATGCTACATTCGATGCCATCTCATTTCTTTTGAAAGGGGCTGGACGTCCACAGAGGGGATAGGGAAATGACGTCAGTAGGACACGGGTCAAGCTGAATCCAGGTCGCGTAGTCTGCCTCACGCCCCTCGATCACAGTAGGTAAAGTTGTGTTGTGGGAAACCCTACGAACTCAATAGGATCGACGAACATTCAACAACTGAGTTAAGAGACCAATAATCTTTAGACATCTCTCGAGAAGAACAACGTTCGGAAATACCACCTACCTCATTGCGAAGGCAGAGACCCTCCTCTTGTTTGTTGCTGGAAAATTTTTCTTTGTAGGTGACAGCTTTCGAGTTGCTGTGCAATCTATTACCCACTGCAAATTTCAGCTCGGGTTACTGCCAGTCATTGTCCTTAACATCTAGGACGGGATAATTTATGAGTTATGTTCATATTTGTCTACGAGTTGACAACCTTCGTGTATGTATGTTATCAATCAGTTTCATTTCTGTATTTCTTGTCAATAGAGAAAGAGCCGGACTCTAACATAGATTCAAGGCTCCTTCATTGGAACTTTTATCAACATCATCTAGGTATTTGTGCATATGTGTGTATGTGTGCAGTATTTGGTGTTAGTGTATGCGCAGATTTGTATGCTTGTTTTATGGATGCGTTTTATGTATGTATGTATGTATGTACGTATGCATGTATGTTTGTATGTTTGTATGTATGTATGTATGTATGTATGTATGCATGTATGTATGTGTGTACGTATGTATGTATTCTCATGCATAGAGTTGCATATCTAGACACGCTCATATATATGTAAATGATAAACATCTGGAAAGTTTTACAGATTTTTACACTTCCAGTGATGGTTGAATCTGTAGTCTTCGAATTAGCTTTCCCCTTTCTGGTTTTGCTCAAGATTAGTATTTAGACAGTGTGTTACATATCCCAGGGCCCCGATAATTAAAGATATAAGCCTTTATTTGTAATCTGGATAGACTAACTGCAGATTTCTCAATAGTTCAGCATAGGTGTTATCTTTTTCTCTATACTTCAGCTTTATGTTAACATCCGCTGGGCAGCTAGTTTCCGCAACTGTGCACAGTTTTTCTTCTCTGTCTCAAATCATTATATCAGGTCTGTTGTGTTTACATTTTATTGAGGTCTTCAATGGTACATTCCACCAGTATTCCTTTCTATTATGAGTGGTTATGGCTTCTACCATATAGTGGGTTCTTATTTCTTTGTCCTCAGAATTATCGTTCCGACGGATTTCATTTTAGAGCGTCCTAGCTACAACGTCATGTCTCATCGGTAGATAAAACCGCGATAACATTTTTGGACAACTGCTTATGTTGTGGCTGACATCTTCAGTGAGAACTCCACAAAGTCTGCATCGGTTGTCACATTTTACGATTTTATCTGCATCTCTATCCCTTTTGTGGTATCAGATATTTGGTTGATATTTCCTCTTTCTGGATTGCAAACGCATACCTTTCAAACTGCTTTGATGATCGATGTTACTATCATCATGAAGCTTTCTACTAACATATTCATGCATAGTCTTTTGCTCATATTAGCTCACTCTTTCATCTGATATGTTGCGGTAGAGTCGTGCAACTTCTTTGGGCATGTATTCTAGGTTATCGGGCAAAGAGTGTTGCTCAAGGTGCTGCTTTCCAAGTCTTATGATGTTATCAGCTTCATGTATGCAAACTTGGGGAAGGGATGCACTTCGACACTTGGTGGTTAAAAGCTGTTGCCGAAATGATATGATGCGACAATTAAAGGTATTTTGGATCGATGTTATAACTCTTCCGTCTTTTTTCGTTTTAGGTAGAGGCGGTCTACATCACTGTTTATGTGGAAATTATGTGAGCGTGTTAGTATTTTTCGGGTTTTCACATCAATGGCTTGGATCTCATCAACCGTCAATTCAAGCAGCCCAAATGTTAGTATGAGTACTAGCACTGCAAAGACATTGTGGTCCAATGTTTTTTAGAATCCAGGGAGTTTTGAGGTCCAAATTTTACTTTATTCGGTGCCTATATATATACATACACACACACACACGCAATCAAACACATACAGACACACACACACACCTACAATCATACACACACCTACAAACACACACACACCTACAAACACACACACACACACACACACACACACACACACACACACACACACACACACATATATATGTATATATATATATATATATATATATATTCAATAACGAATTAAAGGCAGTGCTAGTGTTGTCGACCACAGATCCTTAATGTATGTGCTTTGGTTTCTCGCCGGTTCGCCCGGGAGTTGACTCCTTCCATTCTCTGGTTGCTAAAATCCTAACCAATTTTGTCACTTATCAACTTCACGCGCGTGAATCGAACCGGAGACGAACTAGATTGTTACTCTTTGGTTATGTATAGATAGTGTAAAAGCGATTTACTGGTATCTTTCACTCCTGAATGGGATCGGAGTTTAGGTACCTCGCACTTTCATGTGTTTTAACAATGAAAGAGTCGTCCCCTGGGCATTGAAGTGCGGCCGATAATGTATATATTATATATCTATATATTTATACGTGTGTTTGTCTGTGTGTGTGTACGCGAGCGTATGTGCCAATGTGTGTTTCGCTCGTTTCATATTCAAGTACAAAGGTGCGTAACCGAAATTCTTTGGATAGTGACCATTATTAATCTATCTATCAATCTATCTATCTATGTGTCTGTGTATCTGTCTTTCTGTCTGTCTATCTATCTATCGATCTATATATATATATATATATATATATATATATATATATATATATATATATATGTATATATTTGCTTGTCTATTTGTCTGTCTGTCTATCTATCTTTCGATAGATAGACAAATAAACAGGGAAATAGATAGATAGATAGATAGATAGATAGATAGATAGATAGATAGATAGACAGATAGATAGATAGATAGGTAGGTAGATAGATAATGGTCAATATCCAAAGAATTTTGGTTGTGCACCTTTGTATTTGAATATGCAACGAGCGAAACACACACATTCGCACATCCGCACATTCTCTGACGCACACACACACGCATATCATATGTATAAATACATTCACTTACACAACTACAATCGGATACACATACATCTATATCAGAGCTTTTGTATTTACGCTGACGTATGTTTGTGTATAATTGTGTATATTATTATTGAGTGCGTACATATGGGTCTTTGAAGCCGAGAAGACTAGAGTGCTTCAGATAAAAGCTATTTTATGTACTTAACGTTGTATTAATAGTTCATCACTTGATGGATTATTGCTTTATTTCGTTTTTCTGCTTTTAGTATTTAAAAGAAATAAAGCTACTTGCCTTGTGTAACCATCCATGAAAAGGTTTGCATTTATATTTCTGTAGAAATGTCTTACCTTTCCTTATGCTTCTATATAAGTGCATTTATAAACATCTAGAGAGATATGCTGCACGTATGCCTAAGCTTCGGTTTGCAATTGTGTTTGCATTTAAGCATATGTAATAGGAATGTATTAGATGCGTATGCGAGTGTGTGTGTGTGTGTGTGTGTGTGTGTGTGTGTGTGTGTGTGCGTGTGAGTGAGTGTCTGTGTATATGTACATGTGTAAGTGTGGATTTAATGGTTATCTGTGTATGAATGGATTGGTGAATATGTATATGAAAGATTGGAGGCATACATGGATGTCGCACCATCAAACACGCATAATCACGCACACACATACATACACACATAAAAATACGCACGCACACACATACGCACACACACACATGCAGATAGAGTGCACAAGCCACACACGTGCATAGACAAACAGGCTGATACAAATAGATAGATACATAGATAGATTAATAGGCAGACAGACAGACAGACAGACAGACAGATAGATAGATAGATAGATAGATAGATAGACAGACAGACAGACAGACAGATAGGGCTACCATTATATATGCATGTGTGTATATATATATGTGTGTGTGTGTGTGTGTGTGTGTGTGTGTGTGTATCTTCTCTTCCAATCGTTAAAAATGCATACAATAAAAGCCCTAATACTGACAGACAGACAGACAGACAGATAGACAGACAGACAGATAGATAGATAGAGAGAGAGACAGGTAGATAGATAGATAGATAGATAGATAGATAGATAGATAGATAGATAGATAGATAGATAGATGGATGGATAGATAGATAGATATTGGTTGTTATAGAATTTCTTCTAGAGATTTGACCTTTTTCTGAAGATTTTTAATGCTCGACTTTTGTGGAGAAATGTCAAACTATACATCGCAGTCTTTTCATTCCTTACATTGACGATTTTTTCAGAACGGATCTCTAATACACGAACGTCTGGATTTAATTGTTTATTTTGATAATAATACTCAGTAAAGCATTGAAGTTGGTAAATGTCATTGTCAGGTAGTATATCTATAGAGAGCTGGGACGTAAGTATCACGATTGTAAAGGCACACAAGCACATACGTGTATGTGTAATTACACACACTCACATATGAATGTGTATATAAATGTGTGTATGTGTGTGTAAGTATGCATACACACATACATACACAAACACACACGCACACACATATATATGTATGTATGTATATATATATATATATATATATATATATATATATATATCCTCATGCACATGCATATTTATGTATTTGTATGTATATATGTATACATGTGTGTACGTGTATGTATAAATGTATTTATGCACATCTGTATTATATATATATATATATATATATATATATATATATATATATATATATATATATATATATATATATATATGTACATATATATATACATACATATATATATATATATATATATATATATATATATATATATATATATATATATATATATATATATATATATATATATATATGTACATATATATATATATATATATATATATATATATATATATATATATATATATATATATATATATATATATATATATATATATATATGTACATATGTATGTATATATATATATGTATATATATATATATATATATTCTCACACACATTTCCTTGCATTTTTTTTAGTATTATATGTGTGTCTGTGCTTGAGTGTGCGCGTGCGTATCAGCATTTACATGTCTCTGTGTGTTGATGTGTGTGCATATACTCAAGCGGAATCAGAAGTGAACCATTCAGTAACTCTTTTAATTCTAACGAGACGTATAAACATGTGCTGAAGCATGTGCGCTCAAGATTGCGCTTGCTTGTGTACGTGCGTGCGTGCGTGCGCATTTGCGTACGAATGTATATGCATTCTATGCACATGAATATTTATGAATACGTTGATGTTATGATATCGTTTTATGTTTTCCTTGAAGAAAGAGCATTCTTACTGACTATATATTTTTTCCCTGCACATTTATTTTGCGTTGGTTTCCTATTGTTTTCTTACTAATGGCGTCCTTGCAATATTTAATATCTAAAGTATTACATTTTTTTACCTTGACAAATGTAATATCTGCTATATTTTATTACTGAATCTAGTGAATTCGATAAATGCGCGGAAGAATATACTTCAGAAAAAAGTCTAATACAGGTGTCCCTTACTGCCGGAAATATTGATGAATATCTCTTGTTTCGTCGTTCTCCTTTTCTTTAGTATTTATTTGTAGTAGCATATTGTAACTACATGCATTAAATAGATTAACTATTACTTAACTCTTATAAAGCAGCCTAATACAGTACTGAATGGTGTCTCTGACGTTTATACATGCCATGTTGAGGGTATTATGAACATGCAGAAAGAAATGAAATATGTGCAATGAAAAATCATCTTAATCGCCTTGCTTTTTTTCTTGTTCCTGTAAGAGATGCATTTAAAATATGCATCGAATTTCTATAATTATATCATAGACTATAACTAACTATAGACGTTCATACTTTTAACGCGGTGTTCATTTTTTTTTGTATATTTGTGTTTCTTGTTCGTTTGTTGCTGTCTAGTACTAAAGGAACTCTCATCGACCAGTCTTGTGCAAAAGAATTTCAGATGAGACTCTCCATTTTTATTTTTCCAAAAGCATAATGTATCAGAGACTACATTATCCAATATGTCTTTTGTTTTCGAAATGTGATTGTTATTACAATTCACAACAACAGGCTTTAAATAGTCTAACATAATTTTCCTATTGTAATACGGTTTAATGCAGTAATGAATAGCCTCTTTATATAGCAGTTCGAATAGATTGTAGATTGTTGCACGTTGGCTCGCTTATAGATAGCTGCATGTTTTTTTTCTTCTGTACAAGTTTCTTCAACTTTAAACATCGTCGATCTGTGCATATTATTCTTAAGTGCGCCATCTGTGTCATCTACGTAAACAACCGTAGCCATTAATAAATGTCGAGCAGCTTGCATTCTCCGTTCATTAAGAACTCATTTCTGCTTGGAACCGATTATTTGCCTGCAATGAAGTAAGAGAAAAGGAAGGTTCACTATAGAGGAACTGATACTCTTTCTCAACAGTTGCCATCTAAATTGCACCAATGACTGCAATTTCAACGACAGCACTTGGTTCTTAAAAGACGTCGGGCTTACTTTTGCACTATATTTGGTATAACCCTCTTATCAATGTTCCTATGAGCTTCAACTCCCTTTTTTCTTACAAGATGCTTATGGGACAATAACTTCAGTGAGTATTCCTCTTTTTCTTTAGTTTAAAAAAAGTAACTACCAGAAAATATTAAATTTCTCTAAGGTCTATATTCGTTGTCTCAGCTTTTTAATATCGAGTTGAGATAGGTAGGGTTTTTGTTCCTAGCAATCTATTACAAAAAGATCAAAACTAGATTGCTCTAACAAGGATGGTCTAGAAAATCATCTAATTTTAATTCTGCTGACTAACAAGATATGCTAGACTTGTCCTGCTACAACACCGTAGAGAACCGTGTTCATGCGTGACACTTATTCACTTCTAGTTCATTGACTGGCTACGAACTTTGAAACGTTCAGTTGCCAACTAACCTGGCATGCCCAGATATTGTCAGTTGTATTCCCACTTTTCTACCGATATTTCTTCTTTGTAAACAACTTTAAAGAAGCTGTTTTCTAAAACTGTCCCTTGAGAATTCAGAAGAGAAATGATATTTATCAATATTCGATGTTGAAATATTCAAATTTCAAATAACAATACAGATGTTACTTCCGTTGGCTGCCGATGATGACGATAATGTTGAAGAGGATAATGAGGAACAGGAGGAGGAGAAGGACAATGAAGATGGTTTGGAAGAAGAGGAGGAGAATGATGTTCGCTTAATTAAGTTTGGTTTCCATTCTCTAAATTTTAGACGACTACAAACTTTTGAATTTCTCGTAAAATCATCACGTATCACTAATATTTTAAATTACTAATTGCTGGAATAAAAACAAGATATTTCACCGGCAAATATGAACACAAAAATATGAAATACTTTGTCGTTTCTTTATTATTATTATTATTATTATTATTATTATTATTATTATTATTATTATTATTATTATTATTATTGCAATATTTTATTGAGCTGTAAATTTTTATACATTATATGACTATAAAAAGTTTTCATTCCAAAAATCCTTTTTTTCTTCTGTTTTAGTTGTTTTTGTACCTGTTGTTATCACTGGTAGTGATGTTGCTGTTATTCATGTTGTTCTTGTTGGAGGTATTGTTGCTGTTTATCGTCAGGTGAATTCTGATATAAACCAAACTTATGAACAAAAGACTCCCAGACATCAATATCGTGCTTTATATATTTCTTCTAGCCACGAGATATCGTGCTCTATATATCCTGGTATGTCCAACCATTTTTCAGATTGTAATCTGTGATTAGACAAGAAGTTGACTACTCGATTAGGTCTAACCTGGGGTACTCTTAAACAAAAGTAACAAAAAGAACGACAACAAATGCAGAAAGTATATATATATATATATATATATATATATATATATATATATATATATATATATATATATATATATATATATATATATATATATAGATATATAGATATATACATATATATATATATATATATATATATATATATATATATATATATATGATAACTCATGTGGCCACACGCACACGCACACATACACACGCATATATATATATATATATATATATATATATATATATATATATATATATATATATATATATATATATATATATATATATATATATATATATATAACGAGAGAAATGACCATGGTCCTGAACTTGGTATTCCTTCATTTCATCAGTTACAAATTCTTCAGTAATCGGCATCAGACGATGTCATGCAACGAATACGATACTTAAAGACACCCCAGAAGAGCACCTTGCATAAGTAATCCGAACGCTTCTTCTATAGCCGTCATCAATCTCCACAGCTCCTCAAGCGATCACACAAATGTAGTTTAATGTGATTAAGATAAAATGCCGAAACATGACCAGTAAAATTTTTATGCGAGCTTCCATATATGTTGATGTCAGCTGGATGCTTTATGGTATTTGTACTGACACCCTTGAATTTGCGTTCAAATTCTACTGATGTGTGTTTTTTTGTCTTTCATCTTTGCGGAATCGGTAAATAAAGTACCAATCCAACCAATAGATCAACGGAATAATTAGAATGTCTTACAATAATTCTTCTTGGCTTTGTGTCCTGATAATAATATTTGCGCGGGCATTGGAGCGAAGGTGTATTGCCTTTGAGTCTCACTCACTCTCTTCTTCCTTTCTCTCTCTCTCTCTCTCTCTCTCTCTCTCTCTCTCTCTCTCTCTCTCTCTCTCTCTCTCCTCCCTCTCTCTATCTCTCTCCCTCTATCTCTCTCTCTCTCACTCTCTCTCTCTCTCTCTCTCTTTCTCTCTCTCGCACTCTCACTTGAAAATCTTCGGTGATATGGTAAGCGAAACCTGAATGCAAGACCAATTAAATGAGCGTTATATACACAAACACCTTACTTTGTTTGACTGTTTACTTAATTATTCATATCTTCTATGTCTTGGGTGTGATGTGTGTGTGCGCGCGCGGGTGCGATGGTGGTGTTGTGGGTGATTGGATCAGCTTGCGCACGATAATTTTACTGTTCAGAATTCGCTTCTTGTTAAACCGCATGCCTGGAACCCTGGTACGGTCTTGAGGTGTGTGGAGCCACATCTTAGCCACTATTGTTCCTAGGTCTGTTCTGACCCGAATTAGTAGCACTCCTTAGCTCCCAGCTATGAGTAAACTAGCATGTGGTCCAATGGGAGTGAAAGAGCCGTAGTTCTCTTTAGAAAGGTATACTCAAGCGAAAAAACTGAAGCATAGTTAGTTTCTGGTAGTGTCAACCTTGGTTTTGCCACTAGATTTATAACTGATGGCACTGAATGCAGGTCCTGTACTTTGCAAAACTTCATCCGCTCAAAGCAAATGCACACAGAAAAGCCTCTAGAATTTTCGGAATGACTGCACCACTGTGTTTAAGCCTAGCCTGTGGTGCTTAAGAAATGGTCTTACTCGGTCACGAGGAGACTTCCACCATGTTTGTATGTATGTGTGTGTGTGTATGTATGCATGTATCTGTGTATATATGTATGCATGTATCTGTGTATATATGTATGCATGCATGTATGTATTATGTACGCATGTATGCATGTGTGTGTGCTGCGTGCTAACGTATTTACGTATGTATATATGTATGTATATATGTATGCATGTATGCATGCATGTATGAGTACGTATGTATGTGTGTGTGCGTGCGTGTGTACGTATGTATGTATGTATGTATGTATGTATGTATGTATGTATGTATGCATGTATGTATGTATATGTATATCATTATTCAATTGTATTTCACGATTTCTTGCCAATAGAGAAATAACCGGTTTCTAACCCAGATGGAAGGCTCCTTTATTGGATTTTCTACATCAAGAGGATATGTTTGAATGAATGTATGTATATGTGCAGTATTTGGAGTCACTGTATGT
>NC_142928.1:75643184-75645684 GCF_046866305.1 Octopus bimaculoides | reverse complement strand
GCTGCTGGTGCTGGTGCTGGTGGTGCTGGTGGTGGTGGTGGCGGTGGTGGTGGTGCTGGTGGTGGTGGTGGTGACGGAGGCGGTAGCGGTTGGGCGGTGGTCATGATGTCGGTGGTGGTTGTAGGTGATGGTTGGTGGTGTTGGTGGTGGTTGGTGTTTGATGCTACTTGTGGTAGCGGTGGTGGTCGTATTGGTGGTGGTGGTCATGTTTTTGTTGTTGGTGGTGGTGATGGTGGTGGTAGTGTTTATTGGAAGTTGATAATCATGATGAAATAATTAACATGATCACCATGCGGATGAAAATATATTGAGGGAAATGATGATGATGATGAAGAAGATAAATAATGACGATGACAACGATGACGACGACGACGACAATGATGATGATGATGATGACGACAACGATGATGATGATGACGATGATGATGATGATGATGAGGAGGAGGAGGAGGAGGAGGAGGAGGATAGTTGTGCTGGTGGTGGTAGTGGTAATGAAATTCCAACTCAGTGAAGGAATTCCTACACAGTTAATTTTAATATAATTTAGCACGTATAATATTCTCGCGCAGAATCCTAGGCGGCGCCTAATATTACCTCCCAATGTCCTTTGGTATAATGCCTATATATATATATATATATATATATATATATATATATATATATATATATATATATATATATATATATATATATATATATATATATATATATATATATATATGTATATATATATTATTGTGTCTGGGGAGAGTGATTCTGTGTTAATGCCTTATAAATTAACATACTCACTGGTTCGATTTTCATTCATTTACGGATATATCTTTTCTAAACTTTTCGTTGCTCCTTCTTGCAACCTCTTCAAAAGTGTTTCGAATATCTCGGATTATGCTTAAGAAACATAAACCTATCTTTCTTATTAATTTGTTCTTCTAAATCCGATATAGATAGTATTAGTAAAATAAATCATTGATAAGACAATACCCGCCCTTAAGTCTAAAATTAGATTAGCCCTCTGGTCTGATACCCAAGAGGTGATTGAATAGTTTAAGCTTCTAGAAATTAGTGAGAATAATAAATTCTTGCAACTAAATATAGATGGCTATTATGCGACTATTAACCCGATCGTCCTTAATCAAGCCCTGATTTATAGTATGAGATATTCCCATTTGTCTCGACGTGAAATACATATTATATTTGCCGGGCGAGCCACTTTAGTAGATTTCGATAGTAGATTATTGTGTAGATTAGATAGGGAGAATGCTTTTGATATAGCAACGGGGTCATATGACTCCTCAAAGGTCGTAGACCTAGTTGAGATATATACCCTTTAATTAATCCAGTCTTCCTTTCTGGAAGTAACAGGGGGTCTATATAGGGATGATGTTTTTTATTTTCTGAACAGAGGTAACAAATTAGAAAGGCATAGGAAAAATTTCTTTAGATCTTTTTTAAAATTTAGGACTAAACATTACTATGGGGAAGGATTATTGTTGAGTAAATTTTCTTGACGCTACCTTCTGTATTGATACTGGATTATCTGAACCATTTGATGAGTCAAATGACCATATTAAGTACATAAATGTAGCATCCAACCATCTACTCTCGATAATACGGTGATTAGTTAAGAATATTTCTACAAGAATTTTTAGATTATCCGCTAATAATGAAAATTTCGAATCATATACAACTTATAATACTGCTTTAGCTAGGGCTGGGTACAGTGAAAAAATTCATTATATACAAGAATCAGGCATACACAACACAACACTGCTAATTCCTCCAATTGTAATACATATTGTACACTATCACAACGTCACGATTTGAGAACTCACTAGGATAAAGAATACAGGCCAGGAAGAATTGGCGAAGACAATGAACTACCAACAAAACTCATAGACACACGAGACATAATAATCCAACTGCTTGTGACACTGTAAATTGTTCCAATCCTGTTGAGCACACTCGATAAAATAAGCCAAACAATAGATATAGGAATCAAGATGTCCTCTGGTTCAACCCAATTTTCTGTCCGCATGTTTCAACCAAGATCGCTGGAAATTTATTTGTCGCTCTGGACAAATGTTTTCCTAAATCTAATCGATATCATACTATTTTTAATCGGCACACCGTGAAGGTATCCTACGCTAACTGCTAATTTAGAGCAGTTTATGCACCGCATTAACAATAGCAAAATGCGACAACGGTTCGATAACCCACCTACTCGGTCTAGCGAACACACGCATCTAAATAGCAACAAAGGGGGATATAAACTGCAATGGAAAACACCAATTACGGCCAAATTGTAATAGTAGAAATACTTATGATACAGCTAATACGGTAACAACATCAGAAAATGGAGTCGGAACTACCTTATATATAAATATGATAAATTCTCATGCAGGGAAAAATCAAAGTGCCCATTGATGAAACATTGTATGAGTACAAATCTTGTATATAAATGTTTACATTGAGCAGATGACTGATTAATTTAAGAATCGTT
>NC_142928.1:75598184-75638184 GCF_046866305.1 Octopus bimaculoides | reverse complement strand
TCTACGACTTTTCAATTAGGAAAGAATTTAATAAAATGATTTTAAAATTATATATAGAAAGTATGAAATATTACCGGTTTCGATGGTGAATTTCATCTTATCAAATATTAATAAAAAGTTATAAAAATTCGAATTAAAGACAGTTTGTCTTCTGTTTGCTGGTCAAAACATGTCTGGAGTTTTTTTTTTTTTTCATTGACGTCTTCTTTAAATATAATTTACTATAGTGAAGATACTAGAGAGAACGAGAGGGGTGTAGTTGTCTATTGAGGTAGACAAGAGTTGGTGGAGTGGAACCAGAGAAAGAACCTGCCAATACATGCAGCAAGGAGACTGATCTAAGAAATACAGAACCACTACATAGCATAGGCAAGATACGGTAGTCTTTGTCCTGGTCCTAGGTGCAACAACATTGATTTAACAAAGATTTTTTGAAGATTCATGAAAGATTAGATCTGCCTCTATTGAAGTTGCAGTCGCGGCCACTAGGCAGTTAATGTGTTTGTTTATTAAGCTCTAGGAAATATTGAGTAATTAAATGCCAAGTCGATCAGAGGACAGTCGGTAGATCTCAATGATCACCCTTTGATAGCATGCGCTGCTTTTCCAGTGATAGAGATTGATCTCTGTAGTGATGGTAATAAAAGGGACGTGATATTGGGTTGTCTCGTTCGTCGGAGTTTTCTTATTTGGTGACTGTGTGAAATGGCAGCAAGGATGAGAGAAACTGCAATGAGTTTCGATGAAGCTGCGCTGGCAATATAGTCACGCTACTTGTGATATTCTTGGAAGGAAGATTCCGAGACACGAATATGAAACCAACCAATTTCTGACACCTGATTAATTACCATTCTATTTTCTTTAAAATTCTCCCAACAAATGATACATCACTTACCTTATATAAAGTAAATAAGTAATTAAGTTGGATATTAAACAAATATTTGAAAAGGATATTTAATATTTTGGCTGATATAACAGTGTTATGTCTTGCTAATCTTTAATAAGATCAAATTTCTAAGCAGCCGAAGAAACTTATCAGGGAAGTAAGATAAGAATGTTATAACATGGTCGTATACCTATTTCGAGTTATCCTTACATAACTGCATAGACACATACTAATGGCCGCACAAATAATCAATATTACTTTATCTTTCCTAGTCATTTATGTTCATCATCCTTCCTCTCTCTCTCTCTCTCTCTCTCTCTCTCTCTCTCTCTCTCTCTCTCTCTCTCTCTCTCTCTCTCTCTCTCTCTCTCTCTATCTATCTATCTATCTATCTATCTATCTTTATTCAAATGAAGCTAGTATATAAATATCACATATACATATAACGTATCAAATATATCAGCTTACTCGGGCTACTTCACTGGACTCGAGGTCACTAGCTCAATAACTCATTCGATTAACGAATCATTTGGCCTATGGCTGGACGAGACACTATTAAAAATATCGACTACACATTCGTATGACCATGAATATGATCTAAACTAATCCACTGTAATTGAAATTTGGTGAAATAGATGCAGTTCGTTTATGGATACTACACTGAAATATCATCTACAATGAAGAAATGCATAACCTCTCCCTCTGCTTTCTTGTTGACAAAGTAATTCTTCAATTGTTCATGCTTTGTCTCACAGCATGAGGAAGGCTCCGCAGTGTGATGTTTTTGACTATGGTGGTGATATAGAAGAGCTTTTAATTAATAGATGAACTTCGTTACAGTCACGATTGCTGGCATGGAACTATATTTTAATGAGTTAATGTCAGATTTTAGTTCTATCAATGTGCTTTTTTTGTATCATTTCAAAAGAATGAAATCGACCATATTGAATACAACCAAGGAATGCGCTAACGGTTATAAAGACAACTAATTGTTTTGTCACATTCGTCTAACCGTCATACAAATTAACAATGCCCACATGTAGTAAAAGATACTAATAAGGCCGCTCTGTGCTCCAAGATATATTATTTAAAATTCTAAATTATTTAACGTAACGAACTTAAAAAATATTCATAACGGATTCGTCTCGTTTTAAGAACTAATCCAGTTTTTATATAAAACATTTTTGAAAATATAAAATACACAAGAAATATACACATACACACCTATGTATGTATACATACAACATATGGATTATATATATATATATATATATATATATATATATATATATATATATATATATATATATATATATATATATATATGTATATATATATATATATATATATATATATATATATATATATATATAATTATTGAGTGAGTTTCTGAACACTTTAATAGCATCCTATAATTTTGTAAAATATTGTTTAAAACACTTTTATATTAGACAAAAGCCAACTGAAACGTGAATAGGATTTTGAAACTGAATTATTGCCCATTTATGAGATTTTTCCATGTTCAATAAAAAAAGGGAAATTATGGAATTTTTAAAAATAATCATCATCAGTGAAGTCGTCGTCGTCATCGGCAGCACCATTGCAGTTTTAAAAAATAGCATCCCATCGAAAACATACAAAAAAAAAACTATCGCCACTTACTCACTAGATAATACTTTCGCCGATAGTAATCTAATTTATTCAACAGCCTGATCATTTTTAATGTTATTATTTCCCGAGATAGCGTGTATCTAAACATGAATAACAGATCACTGAAGAAATAAACGACAATGCCTAGCTTGTATATTTTTCATTCTATGCACTGAATCATAAGAGAAATTGTTGAAATAATTTACAATATATACAAATAAAACATTTGATGCTTATAAAGCACAGAAATCTTCTAACAGATTTGTTAACTGTATATTCTCTTCAATATAATCGCTTCTTCCGTATATGTTTTTGGTAAAATAGCTTTTGTGATTTTATTTAGGCCTTTCTCGATGAAATCTTTTCACCCGAATATTAATTGCACCTAGTGATGCTATTCTAATAATCATATAAATGATAACATGAGTATATCGATACTATCTCTCAAATACTTAAGTGAAGAGAAATGAAAATGTGTTATCCAAGCCCTTCCTATGCGCATCACTGACAAAATTGACGTGAAGTAGCTTCAACAGAAAGCCAGAGCAGTTTGCCATATTAATCCAAATATTATCAATGAATGAGATTAAAATGATATATTAATGAGGTTAGTTTAATAAAGAACGTTTTTTGATTGAATAATTACACTTTGAAAACAAATTAACGTCACGAATGGTTTTAAAATACTCGAATGAAATAACACACTTTCCTGAGTTCTCTGAAGCTTTAGCAATTGATATAACGAGGCAAGCCGAGGCAGTAACGTGTTGATGCAGAATGTTATATGGTTTTAATAATCTATGGATTTTAAATAGATTGTATTTGTATTTAAAACCTAGACTTGTTAGCAGCAATGTTAGTATATTATTGATAACAGTTTCATAACATGCTGGTAATGAGTTCGAATATGATCGAATACCATATTGCCAAAGTAAGAACTAGCAACCCTAAGGAAACATTTCTTGAAGTGAAGTATTTACGAGGGACTGCTGAAAAGTCCCTGGATTTAAGGGTATCACGAAAGGATTTGTTGGAGGTTCAACCTTCTGTGTTCTTTTACAGGGCTTAGAAAAACTGAAGGACCGCTGCAATAAGTGTGAGAATCTGAGATGGGAATATATTGAATAAAATCATAATTGACTGACCCTCCTGTATTTTCTTTTACCCACAGCCAGCACCGACTCGTACTTGTATTCAAAACTAAGAGTTGTTAGCAGTAATGCCACTCTATCATTGATGACAGTGTCATAAAACACTGGTACTTAGTTTAAATAACATATGGCTAAATTAAATCACAACGTCCAACCCCAAAAGAAACATTTCAAGAAGTGAAGTAGTCAGTGCTCGCTGATTTAATAAGTTAAGGGGCAAGACCACAACGATATAGTGATCAGTATAGAAGTTTGATGTTAATACTAACCTACAGGTTAGTATAAACATCAAAGACTGAAACAGAATTATTGTTAAAGCCGACAAAAATATGAGCAGTTTGAGTAGATTGTATTTATGAAAATAAATCTTTGATTCAAAACAAAGTAAATATGTGTGTAGAGACTGAAGTAAACGTAAATGACTCATCACTGGTACAGTGAGTATTTTATTTCCTCGACAACAACTTAACCAAAAGTAAAAATAAACGTCCGTGAGATGTGAGGTCAAATCCTAGACCTGGTGATTTTAAATGTATGTTATTGGTTTCATATGTTGGTAGAAGGCCAACAAGTTCGGGGAAGGAGGCAAGTCAAATACATCGAACTCTGTGCTTAACTGATACTTATTTTATCGACCCTGAAAAGATGAAAGACAAAGTCAACCTCAGCGAAATTTGAACTACGAAAGTTAAGACGGACGCTAAGCATTTTGCAAGCTCACTGCCTTTATGTATGTTATTATTGCATCCAATTCCTTTTGTACGAATGCTTCCAAATGATGAAGTTACTTATTAACACTCAACAGATCTAGTATGATCCTTCAAAATAGATTCACCTTAAAAGCGATTCCAATAAAGTAATACGTTGCTTAATATTTTTTTACCGCTGAGTTACGGAGGTGTGGGCAGCCACCACGAATCTTTATTTTTCTCAGGACCTCAGGAACTGATGCAGGGGAAAAAAGGAAGTTGATGGAGTGCTGCTCAAATACTTAGAAGTAAGTATAGTCTACCAAAAGGCAATCATCGATCCGTTGATGGTGTTAAAGCGAGAAATACATAGACAACCATCCAAAAATTGAGAACTCAGACAACCGGAACACACACTACAAGGCATCTAATCTAAGGCTCTAAAAATTCCGCCAAGTCACCGCTTTGAACATGTTTATATGTTATCGGCCCCGATAGGATAGATGGAAGAGGTGACATGGAGAGATTCGAACTCAGAGAACCGGAATATATATCTCGCGGAATTTCGTTCTACGGTGATTAAGCCAAAATTTACCTCGATGTAAGAGGCTTAAAATAAACTATTTGACTTAGAGTGGTATGTTTGTTCGTATAGATACTATAAAGTAGCAATTACTCAGCACTGGTGTATAATCATGAGTAACATGTAATAAACATCATTGAAGCTGCCAGAAACTGGAAATAGTAACTGTGTTTTGGGAGAGGTTACATCAATATAGTTTTGGGAGATGCTATATCAATATAGTTTACTACACCAGGAATATGGAGCAAATGGGAACAATAAATATTATCCAAAATTTTACTGTTATTGAAAATATGATACATGTGTGTATATGCTTGTTATAAGTAGTTTGAATCCCGACTTAAAAATAGTATGAGGTAATAACTCACACGATAGTCAATTTATATTCAATTATTAGAGGGAAGATGAGCAGATAGCAGATTACTTGCTTTTATAAATATGAACAGAGAAAATGTCATGGAGTGAGGGGAAATGGGAGCAAGTAGTAACTTGTCATATTAATGGGTTTTAGACATCCTACGTGAAATAAAGCAGATCTAATTCAACATCTGAATCAACTTGGGGTATCAAATCACAGAGAAATTACCATCCTATCACACTGTGAACCACAAAACAAAATATTGAAATGAGACTTAAATTAGAATATATTTAAAATTACATGATTAGGTACGAAAACTGTATATTTACGAACGGAAAAAATCGGGATATTGTGACATGCTCAAATTTACAATGCCATAGAAAGCGGAAAGATAAAGTCCGGTTGAAATGGTGTCCTTTGATGGCTGCCAGTGAAAATGATAAGTATGTTGAAATACTGGGCTTACTGCCTAAGTGCAAAATTCCTTAGATGATATTGGTGAAGTAAAGCCATGTAAAATTGTTATAATCAGAAATCTAAACTTGTACACGACACAGCATATAATAATGATTGTCTCGTTGATGAATTGAAGTCAGCGTTGTCCATACATTTTTAACGATAGCCTAAAATGTCAACAAGCACTGAGAACCTCTCACAAAACACATAAAATTGTAGAATCCATACTTCCTTTCTAGTTGTATGAAGATAATGTCTCTCGTGATACGACAGCAAGATATAAAAGAATTTACCACGATACCTATGATGAAAATGCATTTATATTCTAAATTACAACTCTATTTCCAATTATTGTAATGCCATAATCTCGTCCTAAACCTCACTGACATAAGATCATCTTAATTGGAAAATCTCCGTTATTAACGATACTAATAAACGCAATTTTGACGCCAACATCAAGGGAATATTTGAAATACCAGACAAGTTCACATAATATTATAAAGAATTTATCACTATCAATATCCGCTTAACACACACACATACACACACACACACATGTATGTAATACACAAGGATGCATACACACATATATATACATTTACATATGCATAGACGCACACACTCACGCGCACGCATATATACATATTAATGTGGTGTCTGTGCGTTTGCTTATGTTCTAGCACTTTTAGGTATTTATATGTATTGTATCTGTACTTTTGTATTTTTGTATTTCAATACTTGCAAGATGGATATTAATGCACATAAATATTCATACAATACACATAACTGCAAACACATATTCAAAGACACATATGTGACGGTGTGTGCACATGCTTATCTAATAAGTGTGAGTGCTTGTGTGTGTATTTATGTGTGTGTGTGTGTGTGTGTGCGTGCGTATGTGTGTGTGTGTGTATGTGTGTATGTGTGTGCGTGCGTGCATGCGTGCGTGCACACATCTAGATGTGATTATGAATATATATTCAAACGGAAATATTTCACTGAGTAGCAATTTGTTTTACTACAAACATATATACACACGCGCATACGTACACACACACACATACAAGTACGTATATACATATACTCACACACACACACCATACACACACCACACACACACACGCCACCCCACCCCCCACACACAGAGTCCTAAAGCTCATTTTAATACAAGATCACAAATTTGAGTGTTGGGTAATAGATGTAATTGACTCAAGTACATGACTAGAACTGTATTTTATTGACCTTGGTGCAATCAAAATGTAAACTGAAAGTCATAATGTTCGTAAACTAAGTCAAAGTTCTTTGGAATACAACATTATATTCTTAAAATATATCACAACCATAGTTAATTGGAATTAAGAATCAGGGTATAGAGAGAATTATAAAAGAAGTTATGATCATGACGCTAGTAAAGCAAATTATGTATCGCAACAGATGCCTAATGGCAATTTTATCTAGGTAATGGGGTAATGGTTGATTAAAGCGACACCAATGCTTCAATGACTATGGACTGATGAAAAACATGGCGATTTCTGTAGCATGAGAACGGGTAAAGCATGGAACATAACTAAATACAGTAAGAATGAGGAGTGTAGAATAGATATTATTCAGCCATCCTGGGAATAGATAGATAAATAGATAGATAGATAGATAGATAGATAGATAGATAGACAGACAGACAGACAGACAGACAGACAGACGGACGGACGGACGGACGGGCAGACAGACAGACCGATAGATACATAGATGGATAGATGGATGGATGGATGCCTATTTAGCTAGATACATAGAAAGATAGGCAGACACGAAGACAGACAGCCAGATAGATAGATAGATAGATAGATAGATAGATAGATAGATAGATAGATAGATAGATAGATAGATAGATAGACATTTGAAAATGTATTTACACATAAACATTTTAAAGACGTGTATGTTAACTTTGGTAGCTTTTAAAAGCGAATAAAAGAGCAGTCGAGAAGCTTTCATACATTTTTGTAAATCTTCAGATGTATAATTGTTATCATGAGTATAATACGAGGCAACTCTGAAAGCAATATATTCACCTTTGCCTCATTATTCTGTATTATTTTACCACGGCTTCCTGTTGAACCCTTCCTTCAAACAGCCTTAAAACATTCCAGGAGTGTTTTTTAAGCGGAACACTCAGAGAGCTTGAATTAAAATTAGTCAGTCTTATTTAAACATTGTGAAACGTTGCTCAGGTTACAATTAATGTTTTTTACTATCATAACAGCTAAAGCTATGTTGTTTATTTTGTGATTTCCAACGTTATTGGAAAGTATCTCTTAACTTTGCATTACTCACATTTGTTTTCTTAAAGATGAAGGCTACACACTCTGGCATATTAATTACCACATAAACAGAGCAAGGGTATAACTGTATTTTTTAAAAATTTATAGTTGCAATAGCAGACATTTTTCGCAGGAGCTGACATTCAAATATACATACGCTCACGCCTACGACAAACTAAATCTATTTCTCTATTTGATCAAAAAAGTAACATTTTAAGAGCATGCATTTAGATACACTCTAAATACACTGAGTATGAACGTACTCAAATATATATATATATATATATATATATATATATATATATATATATATATATATATATATATATATATAAGAACGTAGCTAATCACAAGCAGGAATTTATTTCAGTCTCTCTCTCTCCCTCTCTATTCCCCTCCCACCCTCTCGATATATATATGTATATATGTAGTTGAGATGCGTTCTGTTAAGAACTTATTAGAGTGCAAATAGAGCTCGTTCACCCTTAGAATTCCCAAATAGCCAGTACTATTATTATGGTATGCTACCAATTCTAGTCTTAGGTATTCCTCCTGTATATATATGTAGATCTATATGTATCGAAACAAAAACATTTTCATTGTGATCATTAAAAAGCTGCCTAACCGTACTTACTCTTCCTTTTGATTCTTTTACTCTTAACTTTATATATATATACACACACACACACACACACACACACACACACACACACACATATATATATACATATATATATATATATATATATATATATATATATATATATATATATATATATATATATATGCATATAGAAATATAAGGAGCAAAAATACTGGAGATTCAGTAAACAACACGTGGTAAAATTATGAGTTGAAAATATTTAAAGAAAGAAGAAAAATGCCTTCGTTTCACATAGTTTAATATTTTTTTATATAAATATATACATATCATATGGGTGTTGTAAAATACAACTAGTTTTCGCTATTTAAATTAGATTTTGATATGCATATATATGTATATAAATCCCAAAGAATGGAACAAGAACGCAACAGACGACAATAAAACGTGCACATTTGTTCACCTTGTAAGTAAGAATATATATATATACATTTACGTTTAGGAATCTCTGTTGCAAGATTCGTGGTGTGAAACCGTGTGCTGAAAGAGATATTGTAATATTTCGGGAGAGATGGTCATGTTTTTTGGCAAATAAACACACGCACTATATATTCGTTCTTCACTCGCTTATTACTTTTCTTATTTTATCTCATTTCCAGAAATCTTTCGTCATTTTTCTGTGATGATGTATGACGTCATACTTCAGCCACCTTTCCGTCCACGTGTGTCCTGCTGCTTCGCTTAATCCATTCCGTCTTTCTATTATATGTTTCCTTATCTACGCTTACAGATGCGTCTGTAACTATGTGTTTGTGCGCATGTGTGTAACTATGTGTATGTGTATGTATATATGTGTATGTGCATGTGCTTGTGCGTGCGTGTGTGTGCGTGTGTGCTTGCGTACGCGTGTGTTTCGCATGTGTCGTTATGTATGTTTATATGGGCTTGCCCACTACATTGTTTATATCTGTGCCCTTTATATTGTTGTTCTTAGTGGTACTTTGACCCTCCCATCACCTATAGGATGCAGTGGATTCATAGTTGAGCGCCCGAATAACACTTTATAGATTCAAATACGAAGTGCAATTTATTTGGGAAAGAATTACATTTGTGCTTATATACAGAACACGGGTGTAAGCTAATGAAGTTTATTAAGATAATTATTTATTCCTTTGTCCTTTGTCCTCCTGATATATATATATATATATATATATATATATATATAAATTAAAAGGGTAAAGATTTATCAATTTATTAATTTATTGTAACGCACATGGTAATTTCTTGAGGAGGAAGTAGTAGAATGACTGACCGAGGTAAGTTCGGTTATGTTTTCAGATTGTGTCGAGGCATGATGTTCACTCGTTCATACTTGCGCGGTTTGCTAGCATAGTCGAATGTACTACTGGAATATCATACCGATGACGGAAATTGAAATTTATCATTCATAATCCAGAAACGCGTCTATGATTAACTTTAAATTGTTAGTTTTCATTGTTTTTTCTTCTTGTTTTTGCATTTGTGAGTTACAAGTAACGCTATCTGTTGGAGTCTCAGCTTTTTTAGCTGCTATTTCTGAACTTCGGTATATGGTGAAGCAAATGCTTGCTAATCCCTTAATTATGTTTATATATATATATATATATATATATATATATATATATACATATATATTCCGGGTTCAGTCCCACTGCGTGGCATCCTGGGCAAGTGTCTTCTAATATAGCCTCGGGCTGACCAAAGCCTTGTGAGTGAATTTGGTACACGGAAATTGAAAGAAGCCCGTCGTATATATGTATATATGGGTGTGTGTGTGTGTGTGTTTGTGCGTTTGTGTTTGTCCCCCTAGCATTGCTTGACAATCGATGTTGGTGTGTTTATGTCCCCGTCACTTAGCGGTTCGGCAAAAGAGACGGATAGAATAAGTACTAGGCTTACAAAGAATGAGTCCCGGGGTCGATTTGCTCGACTAAAGGTGGTGCTCCAGCATGGCCGCAGTCAAATGACTGAAACAAGTAAAAGAGTAAAAGAGTAAAAGAGTATATATATATATATATCTATATCTATATATATATATATATATATATATATATATATATATATATATATATATATATATATACATATATATATATATATATACATATATATATATATATATATATATATATATATATATATATATATATATATATATATATATATATATATATATATATATATATATATATATATAAATTGTAAATGTGAGTGATGTAATTATTTTTATTTTTATGTTTTGCATTTGCTGTCCTCATTAAAGTTAGCCATTCCCTTATCAAAAAAATTACGACTTTACTATGTTTGAATAGCTTTGACCTGTGGTCGTCAATCAGGGTGTTTTTTTTCCTGAGTTTTCAACTCCTGACAGAATGATGCGAGTCGATGTCGCGACAAACAGTGTATCTGGAACATGATACATTTAGTGAAGTCTACGTCTCTTTAAATATGAAGAAAACCAATTGCTTCCAAGCGTAAACAGTGGTTTAAAGAAGTGAGACGTGTAGGATGTAAAAGAATTTTACATCCCGATACTGAGCTAATAATTTCTTCACTAATTCTGAAACAACGACAGGTAAAGTTGGCCTTGAGGATAATTGAGTTCAGAGAATTCTAGTCTTCCCGAAAGACGGAACAAACATCAAAATCAAACAACTGCCCTTCGGAGCGTTACTGCGTTTGTCCACCATCAACGCGTGACAACCAGTGCTGGTTTCGGCAAACGGGTACGACAGAATAAGTACCAGGCTTAAGCTCAAACTAAAAAACGTGTATGTACTGGGTCGATTCATTCGACTAAAACTTCTTCAAGGCAGTGCCCCGTTATAACCGCAATCTAATGACTAAAACAAGTAAAAACTATGTATGTGTGTGTTTGAATAAATACATATTAGTTTCGATAAACAGTAATTTGTATTAATGCAGAATGCACACACACAGAACAGAGATTTAGCATTTGTTATATAATGGACGTCATGTAAATTAAGGTAAAATTTCCCATTCTTCAATATTCCAAGTAGTATCGTTATATTGTTTTTCTTTTCTGCTGTCTCAATACTCCCTGGATGCCCTTTTTTCCTGCCAACTTTATCCAACCTCATTACAATGTGAAGATTTCATAAATACGATCCATAAACGAGGCTCAGTAAATAATGGCTTCAAAGGGGATAAATCGATTACATCGACCCAGGTAATCAACTGGTACTTATTTTATCAAATGCGAAGAGATGAAAGTCAAAGTCGACTTCAGCGGAATTTCAACTCAGAACGTAAAAACGGACGAAATGCTGCTAAGCTCTTTGTCCCGCGCGGTAACAATCCTTAGGCTCTGTAAATATCGGTTCCAAATTTTGGCGCAAGGCCAGAAATTTCGCGGGTTGGGGCAAGTCGATTACATCAGCTGGTACTTATTCTATCGATCCTGGAAAGATAAAAGTCAAAGTCTACTTCAACGGAATTTGAACTCAGAACGTGATCTGCGAAATACCGCTAAGCATTTAGCCCGGAATGCGAACGATTCTGCCAACTTGCCGCCTTGAGGCTCAGTAAATATTCTTTTCTACGCTCGGCACAAAGCCCGAAATTTTGGGGGAGGGGGCCAGTCTCGGTGGAATTTGAACTCAGAACGTAAAGACAGACGAAGTACCAATTTCTTTATTGCCCACAGGGGGCTAAACATAGAATGGTACAAAACAACTGATTGGGATCAGTAATGCGAATGGTTTACATAAAATATGACTTTAAAAATTATATAAAATATAAAAATCGAATGATATTAACAGTACGTTAGACAACACAAATGAAGCGATGATCAGGCCACACTCCGACCCCACAAGCCCCGATCTATCGCTGGCACCTTTTGTACCGCTAAGCATTTCGCCCGGCGTGCTAACGTTTCTTATTTCTTTATTGCCCACAAGGGGCTGCACACAGAGGGGACAAACAAGGACAGACAAACGGATTAAGTCGATTATATCGACCCCAGTGCGTAACTGGTACTTATTTAATCGACCCCGAAAAGATGAAAGGCAAAGTCGACCTCGGTGGAATTCGAACTCAGAACGTAGCGGCAGAGGAAATACCGCTAAGCATTTTCGTCCGGCGTGCTAACGTTTCTGCCAGTTTGCCGCCTTGATGCTCAGTAAATATGCTTTTCTACTCTAGGCACAAGGTCCGAAATTTTGGAGGAAGGGGCAGGTCGATTAGATCGATCCCAGTACGCAACTGGTACTTAATTTATCGACCCTGAAAGGATAAAAGGCAAAGTCGACCTGGGCGGAATTTGAACTCAGGCTCAGTAAATATTAAGAGTTCAAATTGGTTGATTTAATGTGTTGAAAAGGTCTTTCAGACGACTAGCATTTCAAGCCAAGACTCAGAATCTTTCACTATCAATTGATACTTCTAAATCCGATGTGAGATTCAGTCTGTAAATGATGCTTCAATAAAGTTCTAAAGCGTTTGTGACGTAACCAAAAGTGTCTTTAGAATTACAAGTCAGTTTCATTCAAACTAGTTTTTGCAATTTTCTAAAATAAAAAAAAAACGCAAAGTACACAAACACTACCAATGTTCTCAATATATTAATGCATTTTCTTTTCTTTTTTTCTAGCAACTCAAATGACGTCTCCCATGTCTATATTTTGCTTTCATTTTCATTGTATCTTAAGCATAATTATAAGAGTTAATTTTTTTTCATTTCTTTCCCGCGCAGACTTACGTGATTTTTACATCATTTCTGTCAAGACTGATCAAATAGCAGGCGAATAGTTTTTCAGCCATATCTTTAAAACATTTCGTTTCAACGATGCTGTTCAAGTTGCAGACACTTATAAGTAATTTCTACTTACAATTTTAATTTTCTTTTTCTGCCTCTCTTTATAACTTTCTTTTCGTTATTTTACAAAATAAAAATAATAGGTGAGTTTTCATTAGTTTTAAGCCCAATTTTCCATAGCTTCTAACAGTTTGCTGTTGTTGACATAGCTGTAATAGGCACATATGTAAACCAAATCATTGTAGACCTGCTAAAAATTACAGCCAAATCACCATCAATTTAAACCTAACAATCATAAAAAGGGACATGCTAATATAGTCTTAAGTTTTTACCACATAGGTAAAAATTGCAAGACCATGATCTGAACGCCATTCATTAGAGGGCTACACGACAAAAACAGACTTCCTAAATAGAATAATGTTTGAAACATGAGATATAAGAATACAATCACTGATATACACACCTATGGGTGGTTATGGATAGTAGGCGTTAATCGTGGATCTAAAGAGTCGAGAATACTCTGCAATAAGCAAAAGCGAATATATCAAAAACTCTATGCTTAAGTTTTATAAAAATATATGTCAGTGACAGTAGTCGCATAGATGAACACCAGTTTAGGCGTGGCTGTGTGGTAAGAAGCTTGTTTCCTAACCACATGGTTCCGGGTTCAGTCTCACTGCGTGTCACCTTGGGCAATTGTCTTCTACTATAGCCCCGGGCCGACCAAAACCTTGGAGTGGATTTAGTAGACGGAAACTGAAATAAGCCCGTCGTATATATATATATATATATATATATATATATATATATATATATATATATATATATATATATATATATATATATTTGTGTGTGAGTCAATGTATGTATGTATGTATATGTTTGTGTGTCTATGTTTGTCCCGCCACCGTCGCTTGAGAACCGATGATGGTGTGTTTAAGTCTCCTTAACTTAGCGGTTCGTCAATAGAGAACGATAGAATAAGTACTAGGCTTACAAATAATAAGTCCCGAGGTCGATTTCTTCGACTAAGAGGCTGTGCTCCAGCATGGCGATAGTCAAAATGACTGAAATAAGTAGAAGAATAAAAGAATATATATGTATGCATGTATACTTGTATGTATGTGTTTATATATATATATCCCGTTTCCTTCCAGTTCGTGCTTCACAGCGTTCAATATACACATACTTTTTCACGTCTGGCCGTATAGCCTTTTTTTTTGGTTGTTTAGTTCACTGTTTCGTTTTCCTGTCTTGTTTTCCGTCCGCCACTATCCTCCATGGAACAAATTTAATTTGTGTCCGTGGGATGAGCCAATGTAACGATGCGTCCTGCCCTATCTCTTCGAAACGCCAGTGTTATAATGGTGGCAGCTGATGAAGGAAATACTCTCTATGTGGCCTGTGTGTTTTCTGTACCTTGTTTATCCTTTTGTCCATGTTTTTTTTGGAACGTCATGTAACCAGATATACATCTATATATACATGTAGATGAAGGTATGTAAATACGTGTACATATATATGCATATACTCATATATTATTTATATATACATATATATATATATATATATATATATATATATATATATATATATATATATATATATATATATATATATATATATATATATATACATGTAAACTAATGCACTTGCTGTCGTCTTCGTCTTTTGTTTTTCTATAAATTTCCTATATAGATAGATACGTTTGTATATATATATATATATATATATATATATATATATATATATATGTGTGTGTGTGTGTGTGTGTGTGTGTGTGTGTGTGTGTGTGTGTATCTTAAGGTACCTGTATCTTAGTAAGAAATATAAAGTAAGTTTTCTACTTTCAAATGTCTAGTAGATGATTACTTTATAACCTCAGGGGAAAACATTTACAAAATAGTAAATTCTATCTTTGTGTTCGGAATATTAAAGTAGCAGGCATTTTTACCTCTTTTTTTTCTCGACCTCTTCGTTGGCTACGTTGAGGACTAAATATCTTCAAGATTCACTGGTACCACTCCCGAACTATACAGTCGTTCTATTCATGACCGTATCGAGGCGACCTCGCTCTCCCGCGAACAATTAGACTCCTTCCTCTCTTTTGTCCAAGCCTTCCAGAACCGTCAAAAGCACAAATATGCAAATTAGACATACAAACACACTGTGAATACGTGTGTTGAACAATGAAGTGAATGAAAATTTTAGATCTTGGTAAAATGAGGAGAAATCAATAAATGAAGTTAAGAGTGATCACAGTCCAGCTTTTGCATATAAAAACAAACAACAATACGAACAATACTGAACAATAGCCAGAAAGGGATTGAACCAGTGCGTGTGTTTATTACCGGCATAATGCTCCTCCCAAGGTTCAATAGCATTTCTTTCATAGTGACTAGTAAAGTACATGCAAGCAGGTATTTAGAATTATAATTTTAGTCAGCGACTAAAAAGATAGTAGTAAGTTCACGGACTCATATAATGAGGTTAAAAATATTATACAGACAAAACGGCACAACACACACGCACGCACACGCGTACACCCACGCACACACATATTTCAGTGTGTATATATGTATGTCTAATTTGCATATTTGTGCTTTTGACGGTTCGATGTTTCATAAAAACTATCAATTTTCTGCAAAACAGAAATGAACTGAAAGTTAAATATTACAAAGCTCACTCTGGATTAAGGAAGAATATATGCGCATTCTTTTCATGATAGAATGGGTGGAGTGATTTTTTGTTCAGTCCCTAAAGACAGACTGCCAGACAGACATATATACATTCATACACACATACAGATAGATAGATAGATAGATAGATATGTACTCACACAGATACACACGCACGTGTATATATATATATACATATATATATATATATGTATATATAAATATATATATATATATATATATATATATAAATATATATATATATATATATATATATATATATATATATATATATATATATATATATATGTATACATATATATATACATACGTATGTATATATATATATATATATATATATATATATATATATATATATATATATATATATATATATATATATATATATATATATATATATATATGTATACATATATATATATGCATATATATAAATATATATATATATATATATATATATATATATACATACGTATATATATATATATATATATATATATATATATAAATATATATATATATATATATATATATATATAGTATTCGTTTACTTTTTGACTAGTTTCTACCATGAGTGAAGCATTGCCCGCTATCACTGATGCTAAGTCCTATATATCGAACAGAATATTCGTTTTTTTTTTTTTTTCCTTTTCTTTGCTTATACAAATAAGTAATGTTGGAAATGTCAAAAGGATTGAATGTAAACTTCAACCTTTATAAAGAACAGGATTTCAACGTGAATTTCCTTTTGTGATCCTAACGGCTCACTGATTGAATACCGTTTGATGCTATGTAAATTCATCCTCCAAGTATATAGCTCAATGGATTTAACAATGCATATTTTACAAATGAAGCGAGCGAGCTCCTCGGCAGATTTTACTTAAATCACACTTAACAGCGATTCCAGCTATTCATTAGGCATTTGTTCATCATTTACGTTTCAGATCAAAAGATATCTGTAACTTGGTAAATTTCTACCGCGTTCAAGCGCTTAGTTTGACCTTTCTGTAAGCCTATCAGCAACAGTTGACACGTACTTGTGCTTCTTTGTTTGCGCTGATCAAAAGAAGTAACATTCTGCATATTATTCTAGAATCAAGTGTAAAATATCATCGCTGTGAAATGTTTATTTAATTGTTAGTTTTATCCTTTCTTTTGCAAGAGATGTAGAAAGTGGAGAGAATCTGTGACCTCTAAATAAATAATTAGTGATTGTCACAATGATTGGCAAACTTTAATTGCTTCATTTCGATATAATAATACAATTGTTTGTCGCGGACAAGTGAACGTGTTCTGTGCAACCTTCGCTTCGCTCTAAATTGTATTCTAAGCTTAAATAATTGCTTCTATTATAGTGATTGTATTAGCCATCTAATACAAACGAACAGATATTATGCTTCGTGCCGTTATATTTTTAAGCAAAATCCCATAGTGCTAGAGGTTAATTTCGAGCAAGCCAAGATTGAGATGCAGCTCAATATCCACTTGAAGTTGATTCTCTTCACCAACACTGTTAATAACATTGGACATTCCATAAACATTTAAGCCTCCTCCTTTTTCAAGCCCTGTTAAAAAGTAAACCTGCATTTTGTATTTAATCAGATAACACCATAAAAAAAACTATAAATTATTGATGAGATTACCTATAAGCCATTTATCCCCCCTCCCCCTTGTTCTGCAAACAGACTTCAAATTTACATAATTATTACAATTTATTTGATGTTTTCCGACTAAAGATTTATGGAATTATTTCTACCTCATTAAGGATATTACACGAAAAAAGAAAACGTGTAGTTGACGACAATTTGCAGTATGTAAAGTGCAAGAACTGGTTTCTATTCATGTACCATATCATTGAGAGAAAAATGAAGGCACTTCAGCTGCAGAGTTCCCTTTTTAAAACTCATAAAGCATTATGTGCGTGAAATGCTCCTTAAACACTTCCATGTTTGAAGGACTATAATTAATGAAATTTCAATTAGTTTATCCTGCTATAATTAATGACATTTAGTTACTTTAAATATGTCCAAATACATATAAAGCTGAGGATTTCAAACTTACGGAGACGATATTTATATATCACCTGAGGAAACACAACTAGATCTCATAATGCAGGAAAACAGTTGCATAATCAAGTGCCTGCACTCCTGCAGAACTACGCTGCACGGAAACAATTGTAGTGATTAAAAGATAAATGTCCAACTGTACCCCTCCTTGTTGACTATTTCAATTATATATTCATACATGACAGATGCCTAAACACAAACCTGGAAGTACATATAAATCTACTACTGGATAGTACAGGGTAAGTCTGAAGACGAACTTTATACTGTACTCTATTACGTTCTTAAAAAACATGCTATAACAACATAAATATGTGTGTGTGTGTGTGTGTGTGTGTGTGTGTGTGTGTGTGTGTGTGTGTGTGTGTGTGTGTGTGTGTGTGTGTGTGTGTGTGTGTGTGTGTGTGTGTGTGTGTGTGTGTGTGTGTGCATTGTGTTTTTTTAATGTTGTGTGTGTCTCAGTTGACCAATTTGCAGTTCAAATACCTTCGGGGTTAACTTTGCCTATCATAATCTCGGACCCAATGTTGCGTATCTTCTCTCTCTCTCTCTCTCTCTCTCTCTCTCTCTCTCTCTCTCTCTCTCTCTCTCTCTCTCTCTCTTTCGCACGCTCTTGTCTCCCTTTTTCTCTCTGGAAGAAATCGCACTTGATCGCAGCTGGAAAGGAATGGAATCGACCAAATCGAAAAGATACTTCAGACACACTACATATCACGATCGTACCCCAAAGTTTTCATCAGAGTTGAGTCTATGACATCATATCCAGAGACAAATGAACTTGTCACTACAAAATCCACTCACCATTATCACAGATTACGTTAACCAATGGATTTAGCCTACACTGTAGACGGCATGACTCTATTCTGTAACTAGATATCCATCTGTAATACTGGCGAGTAAGACCAGATGTCTTGCTTCTGTCATATATATATATATATATATATATATATATATATATATATATATATATATATATATATATATATATATATATACGTATGTATGTATTTATATATGTATATATATATATATATACAGTGGCGTACTTTGACTGTAAAAATTGTTTCTGACATTTGGACACGATATATTACATGAGTGTCCTAATGGTCGTTAGTTAGTACCTCATATTGGCGCTAAACAGTTAGAGCTTGTCATTATACAAAATGACAGGTTTTTTTTTTCTATTTTAACTAGGTTGCTTATTTACATTTAACTGCCATTTTATACTCTGAAACAGGATAATCCTGCCCGATTTTTTTTTCGCCCTACTCACTCTGAAAGTGAAAATCTCCAGTTAATGTTTTAATATTGTTCCACTTTTCCGACATAACATTGAAATCACCTTCAAATCACATTTAACTCTGATTTGTTCTTTTTTTTTTTTCTTTTTTGCGTTTTGCTTTCTTTTTTGTAAACAAACTGCAAACACATTGAATAATCTGAACTTTTAAAATAAGATAGGATGGTCAAGGCCGAAACGCCTTTTGATCACAGTTCTGCTCTGCTACAAAACAAGAAGAACAATAAACACAATGAACGGATGGTATAAGAGAGACAATAATCAACGGCACTACTGTGTTCAGTCTCAGATAAAACTGCATCAAGTTTTATATAAAAAGAAAATAAAGAGAAGAATTACTGCAGCGTCTGACAAAATATTTTAACGTGATTAGCCTTCATCTCCCCGTGGACAATTAAATAATCACCAATCAAATACTTAGGACGATATAATCGACTGTTGTCTCACTAAAAATACCTAGCCTTGTGCCTTTATACGAGATTGAAGCTTAGATTATGACGTGGCAGATTTGTTAGCACGTCGAACAAAGTGTTTCGAGACATTTAAGTACAGTCCTTCAAATCTCAGTTCAAAGCCTGGCGAGATTAATTTTGCTTAATATTTCTAAAATAAATAAAATAAGTACCAGTTAAGTACAGGAGTGAATATAAACTTACAAATGCTTGGGTAAGAGAAAAAAGAGCAGCACCCATACGCATTTCATGGCTTGAGTGACTGGTGAGAAGGAAGAAAAAAATATTATCAGCAGGGAGAGCTAACCCGATTGATTCAAATGGAATGCATCCCATGAAGGACACTCGAATGCCAGGCAAAGGTTCAACTGTATCTTGGAGTATGTGAATGGTCCCTCTGGCGCACTCAAACTGCTCAGGAAAAAAAAAATAGACACAGGAGTGGATGTGTGGTAAGTATAGGCGCAGGTGTGGCTGTGTAGTAAGTAGCTTGCTTACCAACCACATGGTTCCGGGTTCAGTCCCGCTGCGTGGCACCTTGGGCAAGTGTCTTCTACTAAAGCCTCGGGCCGACCAGAGCCTTGTGAGTGGATTTGATAGAATAAGTACTAGGCCTACAAAGAATAAGTCCTGGGGTCGATTTCTTTGACTAAAACCCCCTAAGGTGGTGCACCAGCATGGCCGCAGTCAAATGACTGAAACAAGTAAAAGAAAAGAACAATTTACTTAGGATATAAACTTTTACATTTCCACGATGGGTAATACATGGTATGGCGAGTATGTGATTTGACTGTTTCACAGTGTGGCTTTACGACGTAACAGAGAGAGTAAAACATGGCAAGAGGTAGAGAAATGGCGAAAGTTGCAAGTTCGCCATTCAGTAAAAATTTGGAAGATATGGAAGTGAGTGTCAAGAAGAGAAACATGAAATGGTATTTAGCGAAACGGCATACACACTTATACACTCATTTCTTCCTTATATGGAAAACTAAATGTTGTATACTCTTTACGCTTTTTCTTTTCTTACTGAGATCTTATAAGTTAATTGCCACCGCTGACGCGGTCCACACTCTTGTCTATCCAGTTACAGTGGATATATGAAAATTAGAATACACACTAATCACTTCCGACCAAATTTCACTCACATATTGGAGTGACTCGAAACTGTATTGGAAAACACTTTCCAGGGTTATGTGCTATTGAATGCGAAATCAAATACCTAAAAATGCGAACCATTAAGCCATACGATTATTGCTTTGACTGTCTATAACACTACCCAAAATGTTTGGTCTCATGTTTATCTAATTAATAGATATTAAGAAAAAGGAAAATAAATGCTATTTTGTATAACTATTGAAACAACTATATCATTAAAAATTAATGTATTTATGTTAAGTTAAAACAAAACAACTCCTACAATGTATACAAAAACAATAAAGATAAATTTTGGTTGACAAAATAATAGAAACTTCCAAATTCTCAGCCCAAAAAGTTTGTGAATTGCCACGAGATATTAGATTGCATAGAGATATAGCGATAGAATAAATTTGAAAAATATATTCCGTGAAAAAAGAAAACAGATTTTATATAATGCTAAATCGTATTTTGTTACACCACATAGTACATAGAACTATGAAAGGCCGTAATTTTATGTGACTGAATGAAAAACATCCTTTTAAATAACATTCACCAGCGTCTACTCGATTTCTCCGTGAACTCGTTATTTTATCTATCTATCTTTATATAAAGACTGTCATACCGGCCATGACGAAGGGAAATAGCCCTGAAACTCGAGTCGCCTTTATATATATATATTTATATTTATATATTTATATATTTGATCCTTTATATTGAACACTCAATATTTCATCTACATTCAATACTTTATTTCATGGTGCCATCCATTTTTATTTTATTTTATATTATATATTGTATATTATATTATATATTGTATATTCCATATTCTATACCCCACATTAGTTCTGCAGGAATATAAATAAAACATAAAAAACAGACAGTGTTGGAACTCTTTTAAGCAAAATAATATATTCCTCTATACACAATCATACAAAAAAATCCACCTTTTTTTGTATTTATTTTTACTCGCATATATATATATATATATATATATATATATATATATATATATATATATATATATATATATATATATATATATATATATACGGTGGTGCATCAGCATGGCCGCAGCTCTGAGCTGAAACTTAAAAAAAAAAATATGCACATACAAAGCTATATATATGTATATATTGTTGTACTTGGGGATGGTCATATTGCCAGTTTAGCCAATAAAAACACACGCACTGTATATTTGGTGTTAATTTTTTTATTTTTTTTCAGCTTTATATTACATTAATCTTAATCTTAATCTTATTTCGGCCAGAGTTCTTTCGTCACACTTCTGTGACCTCATCAGTGGTCCTTTGTTTCCTTCTTCTTTCTTATGTGTGTCTCACCTTGCTAACTATCAGCCATTTTGTATTTTGTATTCCTATTGTATGTGTCTACGCATGCGTGTCCTTCAATGTGTCTGTGTCTTTTGTAAGTGCATGTGTGTATGGGGAGTGTCTGTATCACCTATATTCTCTGTTAATACGTGTTCGTTTGTATTAGTTTTTATTTATTTATATGTTCATGTGTGTGTGTGTGTGTGTGTGTTTTTTGTTTGTTTTTTTTGTTTTGTTTTTTTGTGTTTAATTAAATTTTGTTAACGTATGTAGTATTTAATTCCATTTGTTTATCTATGTATTGTATTATACTTTGTTCCTATTATTGGTTTATGGGTAACATGTTGTCACATGCTGTGGTTTGTTAGTGGCGTATGTTAGTGTTCCATTCTAGTTTCCTATTCAGGCTAGGTTTCCCTTCTATTATGTGTGTAGCTTCAGTAATTTGTCTAAGTGCTGCATCACTGCTATGTGTAGATAAGATTTAATTTCTATGTTGTTGATTGAGCCTCTATGTTCTTGCTCAGCGTGCTGGTACAGAACTGATGAGTTTTTCCCTTCCTTAAGTTCCCTCCAATGTTCGTTTGCCCGCTCCCCTATACTCCTTGCTGTTTCGCCTACATATGTCGTTGTCTTATTTCTGCATCGTCCCTCTGTACATCTTATACTATAGACCACATTTCTGGTTTTGCAGTTCGTTTGTGGGCTAAATCTACATACGATACAGTTCCTATCAGTGCAGGGGGTTCTACTGAAAGGGTATGTTCTACTGATAAGGGATTTGATAGGGTTGCCTGGCCTTTCAACAACCTTAATTCTTAGCTTAAGTTTGTCTAGGGCCCTTCTAAAGCGGTACGCCAGTTCGCCTCTAGGGGTGGTGTCGACGAACATGACGCTTTGGTACTTGTGGCTATTGTACCATGAGCTTGCCTTCCCTATTTTCTTCCTAGTTCTTTCTATGGTATTCCATGATTTGCTCCTATAGAGTGGGCAAATCCCATTCCTATCGTTGCGTTTCATTGTTTCAAACTTCTTCATAGCTCCTTTGTAAACCCTGATCCTTTCTTTATGGCTGTAACCCGAGAACTGCATGCGGTGGACGAAATGTTGTATATGTCTCTTTAATTCTGTAGGGTCGCACATGCAGGAGACATTTCGCATTACTCTGACGAGGTCTGCCATCAATATGTTGAATTTGGCATAGTCCGCAATAGCCGCAAAACAAATATATATGTATATACATATGTATATAATGTGTGCGCGTGTTTCGCTTAGGCATGTCGAGACTGATAATCTGGTGTAGAACTCAGTAAACTTATATATCAGAACGAAGTGTGAGCTGAGTATAGAGTCGTAATAAAAAAGAGAGATGATAAAGAAATAAATGATCATCATATAAACTTCATTAGCTTGCAGCTGTTTCTGGTATATGATACAGTGGACTCGTAGTTGAGTGCCAGAGTAGCCTCTTACAGCTTCATCGAAGACTCGATTACGAAGTGCAATTTATTTCGGAAAGGATTACATTTGTGCCTATACAGAGAGAACATCAACAATGAGAAAGTCAATATATAAGAAAAGTGTATATCCAAAATGTAATTAGATATATTAGTGGAAATATATACGTATATATACGTACCCAATATATGTGTATATATATATATATATATATATATATATATATATATATATATATATATATATATATATATATATATATATATATATATATATATATATATATATATATATATATACATACATACATATACAACTTCAACTTCGGGAACAAATCCAATGCAGGATCGGAATCGCTGACAAGCCTACACTAAATAACCCTTATTCATTTTGGACATCATCTTGATAATGGAAGCCTCCAGAGAAGCTATGGTATATTGAGTATATCAATTAGTCTCCCTTTCAACAACGTCACGAGCGCAGTAGTTAATGGGATACAAATTTGGTGAGTTTGAAGGTCGCAAGTACGGTGCGACATGATTGTAAAGATTGTCTGATATCCTTATCTTGGTTGCGTGGGTTTTGTGAGAAGGGTATAAGTCTTGTAAACAGATATGACTTTTCACTCCTCACGTCATCTATCCACGGTTTCATGACTATCTCCAGTACCTCAGTGCATCAAACAGCATTAATTTTAAGATCTTGCAGGAAGATGTGAGGTAGCATGATTCGACGTTCTTTACTCACCACTCCTAAAACTATCACAATTGCTGGAAACTTAATGTATATCATCACTCTGGCGACACCAGAACGATATGCACGTGAACGTTTCTCATTTCTTCTGTCAGACATTTGGGTTTTTGTCGAAGGTTTTCTTACCATAGAAGAACTAAAACGTGCCATGATCCTGAGGGTCAATAACCTCATTAAGTAACCGCTTGGTACGGATCAAACAGATTTCTCCTGTCTTTCCAAAGTGGAATAGACCTCTCAGTATATTTGTCTTGTATCGAATGTCGTCGTGCCATGTAGTTCTCATAGTTCATTCCAGTACTTGAAATTCGATAGCACTCTTTTATTTTCCGGGATCATCGTCTGTAGTATCTGGAAACGCTTGGGTAAATTGCTTGTTATTTAGTGTTCAAACGTTTAGAAAATTATTTCATTGATGCAGTTGAAATATTTCCACCATAGGCACCCAATGTATACGAAAGATCTTGCGACATTTAGTAAGTTGCCAATTTCTAAATCGCTGTATTCGGTACGTATAGCGTCGCTGGCTACAAGTCTTTTCATTGTTTGTGTTAGCATTTTATCTGGCATGGGGATCTGAAAGAAATAAAAACGTTTTAATTAGTTTCGATAGATACTGTCAGTTAAGTGCTTTTAAATGTTCCTTGCATCCTATTTACATTTATGGGCACACACACACACATATATATATATATATATATATATATATATATATATATATATATATATATATATATATATATATATATATATATATATATATATATATATATATATACATATATAGATACACATATATATACATATATATATATATATATATATATATATATATATATATATATATATATATATATATATATATATATATATATATATACATATATATATATACATATAGATACATATATATATATGTGTATGTATGCATGTATATATGTGGTTTTATTCTTATATACATGTATGTACATATATATGATTGTATTTATATATACATATATACATATATATAAACATACTTATATATACATGCGTTATATATATATATATATGTGTGTGTATATATATATGTGTGTGTGTATATACATATATGTGTGTGTATATATATATATATATATATATATATATATATATATACATATATATATATATATTTATATATATATATATATATATATATATATATATATATATATATATATATGTATGTGTGTGTGTGTGTGTGTGTGTATATGTATATGTATACGTATATACCACCTTCTAAACGTAGAAATTGCCTATTATCTCACGACAACAAAACGGAGAGATATTTTACAAAGCTTATGTCTTCGAAATTCTTTGGCAAATTATTGTGCAACTTTACGGCGCCAATTAGTAGTAACAAATACTGAGATAAACTTCTATTTTGTCAATTTCGTATGCAAATTGCTTGAGGGACTAATTAATGCTGCCTTGTTTCTTTATTATACAGATGCTGCACTCATTCTTGAAAACCAATCTCCATACATACAGACATATACCCACTTCCTTATACACGCGCGCGCGCACACACACACATTCACATACACACACACGCATACACACGTGTACAAATAAAGAGGGACACATATTCTGTATTCGTATACATATATCTACACGCACACTCACACACACGCATATAGCTTTGTGCCTGTATTTGTCCTATAAATGGATGTACTTATACGTAAACATAAGCAATGCTAATTACATTCTTAAGAAATTTTAATGATTGCAGCTAATTTAGCTGAAACTTAATTATATGTATTTGCTTTCAATATCTTTGCATGCAAATACGCAGGAAGACTGCAACTAGCTTCCGCAGTTGATTTATGCAAGAGCTTCGGTTGTGTATTCAATATATATCGATTATCTTTACTGTGTGTTCTTTATGTTTCTGTCCTCATGCTTCTAACTTACTCCCTTGTATTAATGAGAATATATTGTGTTTTTGCTTTAACATTTGATTTTGACCCGAAACACGTTGAATTTCTTTACAAGTTATTCATATTTTAAAAGCCGTGTCATTCCATATTCCCAATAGCGATAGCATGAAGTCTTCCAGCATATATATTCCCATGCACAATATGAATTATTTTCTTCAATCGGAAGAAATACAATCCTAGCAAATAATACACACAAAAAAATGTATTTACAATCACTTTGTTATTAACAAATAGCAATTTACGGAAGATGTTTGTACTGAGCATGTATCATTAGACATTTATTAACGTGACGTGTATTTGACTGATTATGACGATTATAATCATTATTAGTTTATTGTTAAATAATATATTATCATTAACTCTTTTTTTTACTGCAACGTGGTGTAAATATATACATTTAAAGTAGATGTTTTTTTTTTTTGGCTACTGTTGATGTAGTTATTATTATTACTGTTGTTGTTGTTTTTAATATAGTCAACTCAACTTTGATTGAACAAATCCATTAGCAGAATAATTCCAGCTGCATCTATCCTTTCTATTCAAGAGCCTTCAGGACTAGATGTATTTTTTCCAGTAAGGTATAATTTAGGGGATTTTGGCTACTATCTGTATTTCGTTGCAGATGTTATGCAATACGAGAAATTATAGCTTTGAACTATAGGCGAATTTACCGTCTTTTTTCCAGAACCGACATAACAAATGTCACTATTTATTCATGTTTCTATGTATGCATCTATGTTTGTGTGTATACATAATAACACGCGCGCGCGCACGCACACACATGCACACACACACATACACATACACACACTCACACACAGTATGCTAATCTTCTAGAAAACAAAACCTTATTGTATTCTAAAAGATATTTGGGAACGCTTCTAGAAACTTCCATGGAAAGTTATACAAGCCTAGTATTTTTTCGATTTTAGTTAGTGGATAGCGTGCCTTCCGGAAGCTATGTCACTCACTCTCACATACATTTGTTGTATATAAACGTTCTTGCTATAATGATACAAGACGTTACTTTCGTCCATAATGACCTTAAGTCATAAATCTAAAGCTTTCATTTGTTTAGTTTCAATGAAAGAGATAGGTGATTTAATTCTTGTCATTTCTTTGCTTGATAAACTCTTAGGCAAACATTAAGAACTAACTTCCTGCTATACGTATGTTTTCTCGCGTCTTTATTGACAAAGGGAGATTACTCCCTTTTATTTATATTTAATTGTAATTAAACGTATCAGTAAAATAAACGAGAATCAAGTGAAACTATCTTCGAAATTGATCTTTTTTACACTTCTCCACAAAAATTCATTCAACAACTCTTGTCATTCTACCAACAGCAGGTAGTAAAAGAAATTAGTTTAATTGAAAGACACATACATGACACACAGCATATTCGGTCAACTTAACTGTATTTATATCTGAAGGATACATCATCATACTAGAGAATATATATGAAGACAACAAAATAGAACCCGAATAACATAACAAAATATGCATGTTGGTGTAAGCGCGTATTAATTGTTCATTTTATTTTTTGTTTTATCGTATCCTATCTGTGTGTCTCTTCTCTTCGTCTGCCACAAATTGCCATATGTTCTCATAATGTCATATGTCATTCATTGTATAGTAACTTATATTGCCCTTATCGTATCCTCCTTCAAACCCCCTCTCTCTCACTCACACACACACAAACACACATTTTTTTCGCTCTCTTAACCTCTCTCTTTCTTTTCTCTCTCTCCCTCCCTCTCTCTCCCTCCCTCTCTCTCTCTCTCTCTCTCTCTCTCTCTCTCTCTCTCACTCACTCACACATACACACAGAGCAGAAATCTGACGACCAGTTTTTAAGAATAATATAAATAAGATAGTTAATATACGGATAAAATCTGGAACATAGATTTTTCAACAAGAAGAAGAAGAAGAAGAAGAAGAAGAAGAAGAAGAAGAAGAAGAAGAAGAAGAAGAAACAAACAAACAAACAAAGCAAGAAGAAACAAAGGAAGAAGAAACAAAGGAACAAAGAAAGAAAGGAACAAAGAAAGAAAGAAAGAAAGAAAGAAAGAAAGAAAGAAAGAAAGAAAGAAAGAAAGAAAGAAAATCAATTACCTCGACCATTGACATCTTCAAATAAAACGTGATGGAAGAATAGAATTAAAACGGCGACGGAATGATAAAGTTTCATAAATTGTTTGGTTGGATGTCACGCTCGCAAGTAGCTTAATCTGTAAATACTTTTATTCTTTTGAATATAAATATTAAAACTGCTTCCCTACCATTGCTTAATGCTACAACACAGAATTGGTCTGCAGACTGATAAGGATGTTCATTTTTATTATATATATATTTATTTTTCAAATAAATTTTCTCTCTTTTAATATTAATCTTAATCTTTCTTAGAATAGAACGGAAGATTCCCTTTAACATAATTTTTCTCTAAACTTCTTGTATGTTCTTCACTCTTGAAAGTCTTTATGTGTCCATTATCGAATATTTCAGAAGATATAATTTTATCCGTTTTCTTACTCGTGGGAAAATTTAATAACATCAAACAAATAGCAATTTTAGAAATACGTTTAAAACCATTCTTCATATTTAAAGAAATATTATTAACCAAATTTATCATTGTTACTATTATTATCATAATTTCGGCGAGCTGGTAGAATCGTTACCACCCCGGGAAAAATTCCGCCGGTGTCGACTTTGCTTTTCACCCTTTCGCTGGATCGATAAGTTCAGTACCAGTGGAACACTGTGGTCGATGTAATCAACTGATCGCACTCCCACAAAATTTCAGGTCTTGTGTTTCTAGTAGAAAGGATTATTATTATTATTATTGTTGTTGTTGTTTTTATTGTTCTTGGTGCTGCTATAGGACAACTTCCCCTTATTTTGCTGGATATGATGGAAAGTGTCAACTGTCCACAGCCAGCAGACTAAGGTGACACTTGTTTACTGGTCATGCTTCAAGAACCCTGCGAAGAATTCTTGCAGTTTCAAGCAATGCTGATTTTTGTAGGTGTTCTACCTTCACACTTGCACCAATCCTTTACAGCTATGATGGTGGTTGAGTGCAGATACTTCCAAGTCCATTAATTACTATTGGTATCACGTCTACTCTCTCAATTGACCACAACCTTCGTATTTCCCACTTTAAATCGCCATAATTGTTTATTTTTTCTTCTTCTTTCACACTGATCCACCTGTCACCGAGGCATGCTATGTCGATAATCATACATGTTTCGGTTTCCTATGTCTGGTCTGGTAATCGCACTGGATCATTACATCCCACAGGATTTTGCAGTTTTCATTTTCGGTGTCTCCTTATGTGTCTCCTTATGTGACGAAAGCTGGTGTTACGGCTACGTGTCGGAAACCGCGTCAAGTGAAGTCCAATATCAAGACAATACGGACTATTTCATGGATGTGAAAGGAATTGTTCACACAGAATTTGGTCCTCCTGGTCAAACTATTAAGCAGACATTTATTTATCAGTTCTGAATCGCTTGCGAGACGCAGTGAGACGAAAACATCCCGACCTGAGGCAAAGTGGAGAAGTAGTGGTTTCATCACGACAATGCGTCTGCGCACACCGCCTTGAGTGTGAGAGACTTTGACCAAAAATGGCATGACCCCGCTAACCCACCCTCCCTACTCGCCCGATCTTGCTCCCTGCGATTTTCTTTCTTTTTTTTTATATGTTTTCCTTCTCAGAATAGAAAAAGTTTTTAAGGGAAAAACATTTGAAGATGTGGAAGTGGTGAAGAGAATAAACGACGGAGGCGATAAAAGCATCATTTTACAAGATTTCCAGGACTGCTTCGAACAAGAGAAAGCACGTCTGGACAGATGCATTGCTTCACATTCAGAATCTTTTGAAGGAAATAAAGATGTAAACGTATAACACTAAGTGAACAAAATGATATTGCAAAATTCCGGTTTCTTTTTGGGTACCCCATTAGATAATGCATAAAGCAAAATTCTTATGGAAGTAATTCTTACATCTATCTGTGATTTTATCACCACTTCTGTGATTTTATCACCATCTCGTATACTAAATAATGTCTTCTCTGTCGCTCTGTCACAAAAACACACCCCTGTAGGAAGGGAATATGGTCGATGAAATAAATTATTAAACTCAAACAATCAACCTTGGTAAAGTCATCTGCATGTTAGGTTTCAATATAGCACACAGAAGTTTCTCACCTTGTATTCCTAATAACAACAGTCATAAGTATCGCGTATCTTATAAATAACATTTTATACCATTGCAGTTTATTTAAAATATTAAGCACAGCGTCAACACATACATTCAACAGACTATAATATAAAGAGAGAGGGAAATAGAGAGAGAGAGAGATAGAGAGAAATAGAGAGAAATAGATAGATAGATAGATAGATAGATAGATAGATAGATAGATAGATAGATAGATAGATAGATAAATAGATAGATAGATTGATAGATAGATGTGTGTTTCTAAATGAAGGAAAACAGCAAATATAATTTAGTCAAATAACGACACCATACTAAATTGTAGTCTAAACTATTATAGATAAACTATGATATCTATAGTCCACTGAGACCAGCCGGTCGTTACACATACAAACACATGCACACACATATGTGAATGTGTGAGTGCGTGTGTACATACGTGTATGTAAATATATTGTTTAGCTATAAATAAATATTTGTGCAACTGTGCGCGAGTGCATGTTTGTGTGTATGTGAATCTGCTTGAGTACGTACGTGTATGTAGATTGGATGTGATGTGTTCCCACTTTTTATTAGTGTGCGAGTGGCTATGTGTGAATGTATGTGTGTGCGTATGTTGCTATGTGTGTGTATGTGTGTGCGTGTTTGCGGTTATGTGTGTGTGTGTATGAGTGTAGTTTGTTTCCGTTGGATTACCTTTGTAAGAAATTTTAGATCTTTTTCCTACAAGGCTTAGCTTAATCTTTTCATGTGAATCCAACACCAAGCATTGATCAGCTGTTGAAAATCCATTATGATACAATAATCTCATTATAGAACACCGAAACAAAGATACAAACAATAGTAAAAATAAAACATGTTGCATCGATTACTTATTGATTTTTTTTTTCTTCTTCTTTCATAAATCACTTAAGGCAGAATGCGATTTTTCATTATTGACGTTACTGGGAAAGAGGCTTGATCTGGTGGTGTGTCTTGACATGAAGAAAAACAGCGTTCTGTTCAATCTGGTGCTGATACTGCTCTTGCTGCTACAACTACCTTCTCTATCACCACAACTATACTACTACTACTACTACTACTAATGATAATAACAACAACAACAACAACAACAATAATAATAATAATAATAATAATAATAATAATAATAATAATAATAATAATAATAATAATAATAATAATAATGTTTCTTGTGTAGTTGTTGTAATGTATCAGTATCTTGCTGTGTTGTAGCGTATATGTTTCACAAGAAGGAAAGATAATGAGATTTGATAATATTAACTAACAGAAAATGGAAAAATCTTAATTGCACCAGTTAAAAGAATGAAGAACGAAATAATGATAGCAAAAATATATATATATATACTTTAAAAATCATTAATGCCTGAAATAAGAAAAAGAAGCAAAAGTAGAAATGAGATATAATTTCTGGAGAATAATAATAAATATGCTAAAACAATTACGTTGAACTCAGAAGAAAATGGAACTCAATACAAGAATTTTTTTTTTTTTTTTCCGTGTGGCCTGAGTAAACTGAGTGAGAAATGACGTGTATGTCAAGCTTATAGGAAGACTAAAAGGCTGTGCAGAACTAGTGTTGTAAAACAAATATGCAATATCTAAAGAAATATATCCATTTGAATCATGCTACTACAGTGGGTGTTGCAGTTGTTCTTAATTTGTGATTGTCGTTGTTTGGGTTTGTTCAGAGTCGTTTATCTTATTTTCGTAATTTTGTTTTATTTTATTTTATTTTATGTTTTGTCTTTCTTTCTGGTTTGTGTTTGGTAGTGTGTCGGTTCATGCTGATAGTTCCAGTAACATGCTTTCTCTTTCCTTCTTCCTCTCAGAAGAGACCGCTTGCCTTTTTAGTTTTCACTTAACCTTTACCCCTTTCCTGAAGAATAGGATGCTACGAGTGGTCTTATGTCCTTTCTCATAATTCGAAATATAGCCACTTCCAAACAGAGATGGAGAAAAACACAGTGAGATATCTACTGCGAATGGATGTAAAGTAAATTTAGTCACAGTAGGGTTTGAATTAAGAGTGGAATACTGCACAGTATTTAATCCGCCACTCTTATAACTCTGGCATTTCAGCGATTTTCTTCATTATCAATTGTTTTAACTATAGCCACAGTTGCTTACCTGTCATTGTTCGGTTTTCAATGATTTCTGTCTTCAGTATACACATAAGTGCTCGGTTTGCTAGAGATAGCAACTAAATATCTCTTAAGATCTTGTCACGTTAGAAATAAATTATACACCAAGACATGCAATTCTGGTTTTCTTGCTATTATGTTGCGGCACTATCTTCGGAACTTTTTTAAGCGATCAGAGTAATTATAATATAGTTTCAGTTGATATGTATATTATCATCTTGTGTTACTCTGAGTAATTTTACATTTTGTTTCGACGCCGGTGGTGGGAAACTTAACTTATATATACTTACATATAAAACAGGCTTCTGAGCAATTTCTCTCTACCAAATTCCACTCACAAGGTATTGTTCATCGCAAGGCTATAGTAGAAAACATTTTCTAACGTATCGCGCAGTCAGAATACACCAGGCCCCAGGTGTCTGCGAAGCAAAATCCTCTCCTACACTATCATACCTTTGCACATGTTTTAAACAATAAATTGAATTTTTCTGGCTGGAAAACATTTTATTATAAGGGATGGCCTAAGTTGAAAAATCGATATTAATACACCCAATTCAATCGATGAATACATTTGAACAACTAGCACCGATTTGAAAATGCATCTTTGTTGAACAATCACTTCTTTTTCCTTATGAATCTGAGCTTGAAAACTATCTATGAACTAAGTATTTGATTCAGATTGTTGTGTGAATTGTAAAACAACAGACAAGCTACTCATTAATCATTTTTTATAAGTCCAAATTTTCCTGTACCTGAAATGTTTCTCACAATGTCAATTATAGAGTGCAAATTCCTAAATTTCCTGTATAATAAAGGGTATTTAGCATTATGAAATTAAATCAATACATTATTTTGCAGTTTCATGTAAGAAGCTGTGAAGATATGAAATACTTAATGAATGAGCTTTTATGTGCTTGCGTATTCGGTAAGAAATAGTAGAAGTCACACATCGTTATGTGACGCATTTGACAATGTAGTCGAAATATATCCTCTGAAAATAGATCGGATGTTTTTTTTTAAAGTCTTTCTTTCGTAGCTCTTCGACAACACGGCTCACCTGGAAGTAATAGCCATCTGGTTCAATATAAATTTTGAAATTACCGTTATTTGGCAGGTAAAAATGTCCACACTTTGTTAAAATGTATCCGTTACTATTAAACTAAGGTGTCTTCGAAGTCTTCAAAACTATGCACGTAAAATATGATCGAATGTTGTCGTAATGAATACTCTAAGCAGTTGTTTGAGATATGTGTGACTCCAAGGATATGGAAACAATGAACATTTTGTCATAGATAACAACATAAATTACTCTTATAATAGTTTGTTTGCTTTATATTTCGCCAGAATCGATTTTACTTCTGTCTTAGAGTTACTGTTAACACATATAAGGTACAAAAGCTTTACATATTAGAATTTGAAATATACAGTGAGGACAAAAAACCAAAGTGAATTTCACCACATTATTTAAATAATTTCTGCAAGTACTGGAGACAATTCTAGACATAATATGATGATAATAAATTTTCTCAGAAAACTACCGAAGTAGTTATTAGTGAGGGAATCAAAATGTAGTTGTAGAACATGTAAATGTAGACATGTAAATGTAGACATGTAAATGTAGACATGTAAATGTAGACATGAAAATGTAACATTTAAAAAGTAATTAATCATAGCGATTTCTTTAGTTTAATTTTACTTAACTACTCAAGCATAAATGCATTTAATTGCCACTTAACTCTATACAGTATACGTCATGCGTGCACCAGGAGTGGTTCCATCGATTTTAATCCTTCTGTAAAATCACTGCTTACTAAAATGCAGGCTAAATGTGAGTTTCAGACGTAACCTGGTTTCGATTATGATACTATTAAAGACACTGAATTCATTGGCAGCACATTTCGTAATAATATGTTTAGTTGAGATACCTACCAATATTAATTTCTCTACCTCTCTATTTTCTCTGTATATATATGTATGTATCAAGTTCCTATAAGTTCTGTCCGAATTTTGAATAGAGAAAACAAGTGATCAAATGTTATATTTAATTGAAATTTAATCATCAACGTACTTTCCCTGATTATTTTATTTCATTATTGCCCACAATGGGCTAAGCATAGAGGGGACAAACAAGGACAGACAAAGGGATTAAGTCGATTACATCGACCCCAGTGTTACGTCCCACACCTCCTGCGATAGGTGAAAATCCATGAAATAGAAAGGCTACTGTATATTTTTTCTTATTTTTATAATTTGTATATATTCATTTTACTGTAAATGCGAAACAAAACTGCGGAGGAATCGACGTAAGCTTAAATAATAAAGCGCGATAGGTGAACTGCGATATGGCGAGTGAGTACTGTATAAATGTATATATATATATATATATATATATATATATATATATATATAGTCAATTTAAACAAGAACAAACAAGAAAAAACATGAAACAAAACGTGAAAAAACAACGCGAGGACGTGGAAAAAGAACTGTGTTATTGGACGCTCAGGAAAGGAAAGAAAAGAAAGAGGATTTAACGTTTCGATTGGAGATCTTCGTCAGAAATATAGGAAGAATCCGAAGAAGGGAATACGGAGAAAGAAAATCGTCAAATTTGCACACGCGGTCACATATATATATGTGTGTGTGTGTGTGTGTGTGCATGCATTTATGATATACGTTTATATACACATATATATAAATTAAAACAGTAAGGTAAAAAATTTGGATATTAATTAATATCAATTTAATACCAGGGAACTAGCACGTTGAAAGAATCAGGAGATTCAGAAAAATTATCTGAGATCGCAAAGGATTATCGTATATGTATATATAAAGGAGACCACTAGGTGTATGGCTAATGTGCTAGAAGAAGATCACATGTAATGCGTCTCCTAAGACCGAATTGTTCTCAAAGAAAAAAATATCCTTGAGACCAATTTGATCTTTGTAGACGCATTACATGTGATCTTCTTCAAGAACATTAGCCGTCCACCTAGTGGTCTCCTTTATATATACATACATACATACATATATATATATATATATATATATATATATATATATATATATATATATATATATATATATATATATATATTGTATACACACACTCATGAACATATATGTATATATACAATTATATACACATATATGAGTATATATATCCATATATATGTATATATATACTGTATAAAGGATCATGGGTAACGCCAGAACGATGCGAAGTAAATGCAAGGCAAATTACAAGAACCAAATATATGAATTAATGTAGACTTACCTTGCATTCAACATTTCTGGTTTATGACCCCATTTTCAAGAACATTAATTTCTTGAAATGGGGTCATGACCCCGAAATATTGAATACAAGACAAGTCTACATTAATTCATATATATATATATATATATATATATATATATATATATATATATATATATATATATATATATATATATATATATATATATATATATATATAATATATTTGTTTCTTGTGATTTGCCTTGAATTTACTTCGCATTTTTCTGGCCTTACCCACGATCCTTTATACAACATCGTCTACGCAATGCTACATAGTATTATATATATATATATATATATATATATATAGGCCGGAAAAATGCGAAGTAAATTCAAGGCAAATCACAAGAAACAAACATATGAATATTTGTAGACTTGACTTCTATTCAATATTTCGGGGTCATGACCCCATATATATTTATATATATATATATCATTTAATGTAGACAGTATAAAGGTGCGAGACAGTAATGGATTCTTGTATTAGAGACATAGATTTTTTTCATAACACGCCTTGTATCTCCAAGCAATTTAAGAGTTTGAGTACATAGTCTATTCAAATTACAAAATTAAAAGGTAGATGCAAAAAGTGAAAGCGTCAATATATGTATATATCTCCTCTCTTCCACAAAGTGGTGACCCACAAATATTGCCTAGAATTACATTGATCAGGAAGCTGCTCGGTCGGATCTTATTTGAGATTAAATAATAAAACAACCACATTTCTTCTTCTTTATTAACATCAGCGTTGACACAGTTCTTGTGGCTTTCACATTTCAACCCCCCAATGTTGCAAAATAATACCATGATGTCATAGTACTACTTGGAGTGGATGTACTAGAATTATTCCGCTGAAACACGGGTAATTTTTTTAGGAAAGAGGAAATGACAGTTATGACCTTCACAGACACTCACTTCTTTACAAAACCTCTGTTGACATAGGTAATGTCTAAATCGGAAGCGTAAATAGTTTTAACCGGAAAAATCAACAGAACGTGCTCTGTAACCATAGAACAACGTATCTCCTCCCACAATTACTACAAAAATATTTACAAAGCTGGTATTAACATTCCTCTTGTAAAAGTGAGAAAATTAACTATAAATAATTTTTTGTTTTTCAAAGTATAAACTAAACTATCATGCAAGGAGCGCTTAGTGACTTCGTGATTTCCTAATATTTAGAAGGTTGACAATCTTTATAGAAAAGTCATATGTTTCTACCTGTAAGTTGGTTTCGATATGATTAGATCAAATTATGACGTCACAATTTTATTTGGTTTTGCTTTCCTTTTTATAATTCTTTTTATAAATTTGCGAGAGAAGGATAGGAAATATATATGATATTTAAAGGCCATCACATACAATGGGAATACTGAGTATGTTCAGCCTGAATATTTATAGATCAGCTTTTACTTGAAAAGCGTGTGTACATGTGAAGCTTTACAGTGTTACACTCTTACGGAAGAAAATGTTAATGAAATATTAGCTTCAAGTTTTGGTACAAGGACAGCAAGATCAGGAAGATGTTAAGTCGTTCACATCAATCCCATTGCTCGACTGTTACTTATTTTATCTGCCCCGTAGAATGAAAGGCAAATATGGCGATCGGCAGAGTTTGAACACGGAGTGTAAAGACGAACGAAATGACGCTAAGCCTTTTGCCCGCCGTGACAGTTTGCCGCCAAGGAGATAATGTAATATTTAAACGTTGAAATATATTTGAGGTGACTGGCTGATAAAGTGCGAGGTTTTGGAAAATTAATCGGCTGGCAAGATCAGAAGAGAAAAAGAAAATATTGTAGATGTAGAATAGTTAAATATAGTATAAAGTACATCTGTGAGAGTCGTTGGTGAGACTTATATGCATTTGTATATATAAGGAATAGTTTTTTTTCTGACAAAGAATGCTAAATCACCATGAGTAAGTATGGTTTGAGGAAATGTAAATGGTCACTCAATGGTTGTTATTAGAAAGACTTTCGTCAAGATATTCAAAGATAGATAAATTTTTCAAGAGATACGAAGTCTGGAATAGTTATTATCTTAGCTTCACCCTTATAGTAAAACCGATGAAAAATTGTAGCATATGAAATATAAAATCCCACCTCAATATTCGTTTTAAAACTTTCTGAACAACATAAGTGCAGATCAAGTTTATTGTCTGAGGAGGACGCTTTTAAAGTGTTACCAATTTTACTATTTTAGTTGGTATTTTCATGCTAGATAACTCTTCATATGTAATACACCATTCTTTTAAGTATATTTCAATGAAATAATTTAAAATGTAGTGGCAGATACGTGGACGTACTGTGATTAATTCACTATATAATTTTATCACCATAAATATTGCTAATAGCAATAAATGTTGTATAGGTCGCATTCATACATACACATAGGCATTCACATACGTGTGTGTGTGTGTGCATGAGTGTAGTTTTGTTAGTGTTTGCTTTTAAAAATGGGCTTGGGTACTCAATATATGATGTGGAGCGTGTATTATTTATTAAAGCTGAAACCACTCTTGGTTTCAGGTCACAGATTATTCCGGAAAAGTATTCTAAATACATCACATATCTATTTAATACTTATATGCAGAGCGCATGGTATTTTATTTAGTCATGTGAAAGAATATGTGACATCTTCGTGTCTTCAATATAATATGTATAAATCATTCGCAAGCCAGGGATGAGTTAAAGAAAGACAATTTACTGGTAATGAATTACGTGTTACTTATATTGCCATAGTTCAGGTATGGCAAATCAATAGCGTAAGAAATAAACTATTTTAGCAATTAATGACTTTGCGAGAATTCTTCAATAAATAGTGATTGAAATGTCTTCAAGAATTTATTAATTTTGATCTTTTATCAAAAATTACAAAAGGTTATACTTCTCGATGCAGAGATTACGCCTGCTGGCTCAGTTATTGAAGGAAGACATTTGTTCTATAATTGTCGCATCAATTTTATTACTGTTAGATATATTTACAGAGTGAAGTGGCGAGGCGTCTTTCTAGGTGTCTGAACGTACACTTATGTTGCAAGAAATTTTTAAGGACATTCTTCTCGAGAAAATCCAACATAGCTCTGATTAATTGTTATCTGCAAGGGAAACATTTGTTTCATAACAGAATAGTTTAGAAGAACTCATACTGTTGAAAGGACATATTGAAATGTTTCCACTTCAACAAAACAGAAGATCTTTTTGCATATTGGCACTACAAATATTTGTTCGGTTTCCATTACTTTTGGTAGCAGTAAAGTTATGGTGCAACCAGCGCTCATCTTAGTGCTTATTTTTACATTAACCATTTGTGAGTAATATGTAACATAAGATTCGGAGTTAGGATTCAAAAAACAGCTTTCAATGAAATATATGCTCTCTATTTTATGCATTGAATTCTTTCCGTTTGTAAACACATATTCATCAATTTATATATTGCTGTTAATCATGCCGACCACTGTTCACAAAATTTGTATACAAAGCTGAATATAGAACAGTAGCCACTGAAGATTTCTGCAGAGAATATAATGAAACCATCCATTTTCTCCACCCACTATTCAAGAGTGGGCTGTAGTGGTAATGTCCTCAGACACCTCCATCCTACTCACCTACCAAAAGCAATCTTCATTACAAATTCCTCCTGGATTCGTAAGTGGA
>NC_142928.1:75555684-75588184 GCF_046866305.1 Octopus bimaculoides | reverse complement strand
CAGAGCAGTGGCGTACATACAGATATCTAATGAGTTTGTAATTTTTTTTTCTACTAATTTTTAACATTATGTTGAGTTTTGTTGTTGACTGATTTCCGATGTTGAGTATAATTTTTTCTTCTCTCCCAGATCATTCCATTAGTAGTCAATGAAATAAGCAGCATAGTCACTATGAGTAATTAGGCAATATACATCATTGAAACATCATATATATCTATACTTAGAATGTTTCCCACGGAATGCATTGCACAATGTTTGGCTTTCCGTCATACCCCACATGAAATATTTAACCGTAATGGTATTTTGGGAAAATTGTTTATAATGTGTTTTACAGAGAGAGAATTAATCTGCCTAGGTGTTTCACCTGTATCCCTATACCTTTTGTACGAGAGGTGTTTCTTTGTTATGTCTTATTCCTGTATTGAAAATGCATACATTTAACTGAATGCTAATATACGCGATGTTAGTCCATGAGAAAATACTAATAATTATCTATCTTGTTTTTCACTTTGAAGCTTTCTGGCCACATAAATATGTATGACCTATGACTGCTGTGAATACAACGTTTATTCTCACGAACTGTTGCGCTACAGTTATGCAATTTCTCTTTGTTTATAATCCAGATCTTCGTCCAAAGAATATTTTCCGAGAAGTTCCTTTCGATTCACTTGATGTTATCTTCCTCATGAATGCACATTTGTTCTATGGATGGACTTCGACATTTGGATTCTGTGACATTCCATAGGTTGTTGTCGGAATCGATTCTCGGCCACTACAGGGGTATTCTGTATCACTGTCATTGTGGAAGTTATGGGTATACTTAGTTTACAGATTTTAACATCAAACTCTTGCATGTTATATAACGTCCTACAGAGTTGCAGAGATGCAGCTACGAGTGGTGGACAGCAAACACATTGTGGGCTACAGTTTTATTGTATACAGATATTTCTTTATCCGGTTTTTATATTCTTTGTTTACTTCTGCCTTGTTCCAGTTTCCATCAAAGCACAGATGTTCATCAATTCCTAAATATCTACAGTATCAGGCATCGGACATCAACTATGAATATGTATGTAGAGAGGGGGAAAGAGAGTGAATAAGAACTAAAGTTAGTAAGATAAATTAATAAAGAAAAATAAAGTCAGACAGACAAACAGCGACAGATAGACAGATAAGCAAACAAACTTACAGATAGATAGATAGATAGATAGATAGATAGATGGGATCAGAACATATTTCATGTGCATCTATTGGCTCTTTAACTGCGTTTGTATATTTGTGCGTGTATATATATATATATATATATATATATATATATATATATATATATATATATATATATATATATACATACATACATACATACATACATACATACATACATACATACCAGCAGAGGCACCCGGCGTGGCCCGGGAATGGAATCTTTCCTTACATATTGGAAGAAGAATAATAAAATAATAATAATAATAAACGAAAATACAAAATTTACAACTTTTATGAAAGGAGATAAATTCTACTACATATGTTGAAGGACATTATGTAAGAGCTTCTGGATAAACAACATTCTTTGTTTTCTGCTTTGGAGCAAAGACAAATAAATTTTGCAAACTACCTACCCTGGAGCAACCAACAAAGTTGACCATGAGAAAATCAAGCCAGTAGATTTCAAAGACTGACCTTGAGCTGTATTAATAGACATTGCAAAGGAAAGTCGCACTGGGAATTGTGTTTGTTTGAACTCAAAGGGCATGTCTGTTGGTTTGATTGGAATTCTTGGAACGAAAATCGCTTCCTCAGAGGCACATCCAGTGATGATTTTGGCTTCTATTACAATAGGTGGTGATAATGTCTGCACAATCAACCCTGTCCCATTTCATAATTTAGTAGGATCTAAATTTCTTAGAAGCATTATTGGGACTCCTACCTTCAGAAAAAGTTTATGTGGAGGAATTCCAGTTGGTTCAAGAGAATTAAGGATCTCTGATAGGTAATGGACAGTTTGATTTTCATAAAGGAATGAATCAACTGATTTGCTCTTATTAATGACTGCTGGAATCTTATTCATTAATTCACGGTTAATTCTTGCAACTGTCTCATCTTTTTGGATTAAGAATTGACCTTTCACACAACTATTTATGTGAATTATAATTATTTCTTAAGTCCAGTTCTTCAATTGAGCTGGGGAATCCACCATGATAGCAATATGAGCCAAACTGATATCATAATTCCTATCAAATGGTACTTTCCCATTTCGTATTTGGAGGAGGCAGGTTGAATACTGTTTTATACATTGGTCCGCATGTACTGAAGCTGGCACGTTAGTATTGAAGGAGAATTTCGGTACTTTATTCCATAAGAGTGACGACTTAACGCATGCTTTTATTTCAGATGTTGTTTGTCTCAGAATGACTGGTAATGTCTGTCTGAAGTCTCCTGATAAGATTAATGTAACACCTCCCATAAATTTATTGTTGCTCCTGATGTCCTGTAAGGTATTGCCAAGAACTTCCATTGCACCTCTATGCGACATGGTGCATTCATCTCAAATGATAAGGTAGCATTGGCACAACACTTCTGCTGAACCTGAATCTTTTCTTATGTTACAAATTAGACTGTCACTTGTGACCATGTTTAGTGTAATTTAAAAGCAGAATGAGCTGTTCGTCCTCCTGGGAGAATGGTGGCAGCAAAGCCAGACAGTGGTACAGCAACTGCAATTTTTTTTCCTTGCTTTATTGAGAAGTAATGTTACAAATGTTTTACGTGTGTCACCAGGAGCATCAAGAAAAATTCCTCTGCATTTTTCTGAAGATCGTGGAACACCGCACGCACGCACGCACACACACACACACACACACACACACACACACACACACACACACACACACACACATATGTATATAGATACATATGCATACAATATCAAAATACAGATGAAAGGGAGGTATGTAAGAGAGAGAGAGAGAGAGAAAGTGAAGCGGTGCGCTGTCATATATACGTACGTACATAAATAATAGGCGTACAACTTTCTTGCATGTAAGTGTGCGTGTGTGAAAGAGAGAGGGAGTGTCACTTAGACATCACTTTCCCTCTCTCTCTCTCTCACACACACATACACACATACATACAGAAAAGTTGTATGCATATGTATTTATGTATGTACGAATACATGACAACACACTCCTTCAATCACTCACACACACCATACATAAATGTATACAAACGTACATACAAACACATGTGAGTATGTGTGACTTATAATTACATAGAGCTGAACACGGCGTGAAAAGGAAAATAAATACAATATTTTTACGTAAATAAACGAAGCGAGCAAGTTCCAGCAAAATTATGCCCATATTTTTTGGGCGCCACTTGTTTAATTGCAAAATGTTTACGTGATGTTTGTGTAATAAAGAAATTAAACCTAGTGTGTGTGTGTGAGAGAGAGAGAGAGACAGACAGACAGACAGAGAGACAGAGAGAGAGAGAGTGAGAGAATATTGCAAGCAATGAATGAGATGAACGTGGAATGAAAACATCGTATAAATAAAAGTACATTGAAAAGTGTTCTGTACCAAATATTTAAATTTGTGAACCTAGTAAATATTTCTTTCAGTAATTTATCGTAGTTGTTTACCAATAGCGAATTAAAACTTGAAAAGAAAACATTGAAATTTAGTCAGGGAAAGATTTCACCGTTTTTATGTCAATACCGGAATTTGACAATGCGAAACCTTTTTAAAGAAGTGAATCTAATGTAGAGAATTTCATTTGAAAATATCCATTTTCTTGATAGTTAAGACGAATTGAAGTAGACATGGGTGAATTTTTAGAAAATCCCCAACCCCTCCTAAAACACTTACCCACAAAAGTTTATATATTCGAAACTGACATGATAGAACACATATTCGTAGATAATTTTATTTAAAAATATCGATAATTCTGGCAGTTATGATCATGGAAATTGTGTTTGGGGGCAGACTTCTGTAGTTCTTAATATGACGGGCAGAAACTAAATAATATATTTTAAAAGAAAGTATTGTAGGGGATGAAGGGAAATTTGTCACCCAAATTCTTGAACCAAAGAACCGCTATGGAAGGAATCAGAAATAAACTGTCAATAACAGGTAAACACAAGACCGTACAGATCGAAGTGAAATTTAGGTAGATACTTCTGTCGGTAAATTATGAAATTACTTACATAAGTAATTGTGAAGTTATTTCTGTCAGTAATTTGTCGGTGTTTGTTTGTAAATAGCGATTCAAAACTTAGACTTACAGTGAAAATAATAACATGGAAGTTAAACAATGGTATATGAAAATTGAAAGTGAAAAGAATAGGGTCTGTAAAATGAAAGTGAAAACAAGAGATATAGATAGAGAGATATGTTACAGAGAGATAAAGGTAGATAGAGAGAGATGGATAGAGAGATACATATAAAGAGAGATGTTTCGTTACCGACGCGAGAAAACCGGAAGTAAAAATATTAAAATCTTTGAAAGACGTAAATGTAATATAAAAAGCAATATTTTTATTTAAAAAAGTTTTTAGTAAAAAAATCAAATGAAGACCCTATAATATGTCCGAGGTCAAATTATTCATGCATCACAAGTATGGAAGTAATTGGTGAAGCCGTTCTCGCATGAAAAGTGAATACGCACAGCTTGCTTACCTACCACATGGTTCCGGGTTCAGTTCCACTGCATGGCACTTTGTGCAAGTATCTTATACTATAGCCTCGGGCCGACCAAAGTTTTGTGAGTGGATTTTGTAGACAGAAACTGAAAGAAGCCTGTCGTATTTACATAACTATAGATAGATAGATAGATAGATAGATAGATAGATAGATAGATAGATAGATAGATAAAAATATATGTATATGTGTGTGTATGTGTTTGTGTGTCTGTCATTGTTCCCCCCACATCCTTGACAACCGATGCTGGTGTGCTTATGTCCCCCCGTAACTTTGCGGTTCGGCAAAATAGACCGATAAAATAAGTACTAGGCTTACAAAGACTAAGTCCCGGGGTCAATTTGCTCGACTAAATGCTGTGCTCCAGCATGGCGGCAGTCAAATGACTGAAACAAGTAAAAGAATAAATGAATAAAAGAATAATATATATATATATAAACAGGGTTGGTCAAAAGTCACGTGGCAGTAATTGAAAACTATTTAATTCCAAAAACTATTTATCTTTAACAAACGAATGAACTTAATAAAAGCATCTAAATATGAAATATCATGAAAATTCATCAAACTTAAGTCCTTCCTTAGCGACACCATTTTTCCAAATCAATAAATGAAGTTGAACATTAAGTATTTATGGAATTTTGATTCACTATCGGGTGAGATTTGGCCAACCCTGTATATAAATAAGCGTAAATACATATGATATATATATATATATATATATATATATATATATATATATATATATATATGTATATACATATGTATGTATGAATATGTGTGTTTATGTGTGTATGCATGTATGCACGTATGTCTCTACAAACGTATGTACAAACGTGTATAAGTATTTATATATTTCCATCACCATTCATTCTTATCATTGTCATAAATGTGGTCGTAAAGGAATCGGTCATAGTGCAAACATTTTTTTTATCTGATCGAAAGAAAGCACACAGAGAAGTGAACTGTTTGTATACACCCTGTGGCTATCGTAGTTCATATTATATTCTTGATATATGTTAAGATTGGTCCAGCCATTATGGGGATTCTATTGACTTTCCTTCACGACCGCCCATCTCAGCACACATGTTTCTTTCGTTTGCTTTCTACTTTTTCCTCTTTGTCGATTTTAACTTTTTTAACTTCCAAGTTTCTTCCTGCATAGCTATATGTGTTGAGAATTTGAAGGCTTGTGAATATGAACTTCTAACCCGTATTGAATAGCATGACTATCATTCTGTAGTTACGTATAGATTTATTTATATTCTTATTTGTTTGTTTATATATTCTGAAGATGTCGTCTAAAGATACGAGGAAGTAATTTCAAAGGCAGTTTTGTTTTTACAAAATAATAGCAACAGTAATAAAATGAAGAAAAAAATATAAATAGATAAAGAAATAAATAATAAACGGACACAGAAACGTGGAAATATTCAAATTCGAATATGGTATGCAAGAAATGGTGACATGTTATATCCCATATGCAATAAATTTAGGTATTGGAGTTGAAGCAAATGATTCTACATTTTCGTTATATTTACGAATATCTATCAGTTATGCTCTGGCTTGTATTGTTCAAAAAGATTTCAGTATAACTGTGAATGTGAAAATAAACTGCTTCGACATCTAGGTATGCACGGGGACAATTTCAATAGCTTAAGAAGCAGGGTATCTGCGTTGACAGGTAGTCATGTACCATATGTGTGTTGGTATATAGATAGGTATGCAAGACAGGTAGCTTTATATATATATATATATATATATATATATATATATATATATATATATATAGTTATGTGCCGTGGGTAAGTATTTATGCATGAATGCTCTCATTATTTTTAATGTATCTGTGATCAAAAGTAATTTACTAAGGATCACATTGTTTTCAATCAGGCATACTGCACGTAAGACTACACGTGATGAGTTTTCCACTAAAAAGACGGCGCAGTAGAATCTGTTGGGGTTTTGGCCACTATGTCTATAAGATTGGGTGTTCACATAGACCGCTCCCTGGTTGGTTCCGCATGAGTGTGTATGTATGTGTTCTGTTTGTGTTTGAGTTTGTGTGCGTATGCGTGATTATATATATATATTTGCATGTGTGCGTAAATAGACAGACAGACAGACAGACATATAGATAGATAGATAGATTAGACGTTATTGGGTGGAACACTCGAATTTATTTCAAGAAAAGAGAATACGTGACTACATTAAGAATTTGTTCTTCATTTATTAATGGTACAGTATAGTTTGGAAATAGCTTACTGTTATTTCAAGCTGTTCTAGAAAACTTATAGATATTCCTTCATTGCTTTGAAGTTCGATAGTTTTGTATTTTGAGATCACATTGACATATTGAATTGGTAGTGAGGTGTAGTAGATGTCTTTTGTCTTTATTTCTGTTCTCTATTGCATTTTGCTCCGCCTTCCGACATATTTTGTAGCAGATAAGTTTTATAGTGGGAAGAGATTGTTAGCCTCTCTATCAAACCTTGCACATATCTAGAGAAATAATCATTTTGTGTATGCACCACGATCAGTCATGCAGCGGAACATAGCTTATTCTGGGATGTAGAAGAATCCAGTCCACACGGATGTCGGTATGAATCAACTTTTGGACTCGGAACATGGAAAGCTGGAACAAACAGTGAAGCATTCTAACCAACGGATAGAACTCGGAATGTTTTAAGAAGTTGTAAGCAGAAAGGTAGATATATTTATGTAGCAAGCGAAAGTGAAAACTCGACTTTGAAACGGGAATAAGAATATATACCGCGAAGGGAAAAAGCTTATTTACTCGAGGTTATTTACTCTCTATACTGACTGAATAACAAACTATTTCTACTTCGTGATCTTCATTAGTATATAAGTCGGTAGAAAGTAAGTAATTATGAAAGCAGGTAGGTTTGTAGGCAGGAAAAGGGGGAACGTAAGTGCCTACACATGTGCAGATGAATGAGTATGTGAGATTGATAATTGATAATTAATAAAATCAATATAATTGATTTTTATAAATCAAATTAAATAAAATATAGTGATGGATTTTCAAATTATCGCTAATTTGCCAACTTTCAATCTCTCTATATACGTTAATATTTGTATATATATATATATATATATATATATATATATATATATATATATATATATATATATATATATATATATATAGTGTGTGTGTATATATATATATATATATATAAATATATATATAGAGAGAGAAAGAGAGATAGATATATAGATTAGACAGATAAATACATATATTATATTATATATATATATATATAATGATGGATTTTCAAATTATCACTAATTTGCCAAATCTCATTCTGTCTCCATACGTTAATGTGGGGGGCGGGGGGTATGAAGTATGTAAGTATCTATACATGTATGTATGTGTTTATGTGAAAATTAATAAGAGAGGCTACTACAACAGTATTCAGTTACTTAAAGAATCTCAGTGTAAGTATTGGAACTTTAGATTATGTGCTCTCGACTGTAACTATGTCAGAGACATAGTTACAGTCGATGTATACTGTGCCAAAATGAAATTGGTTGACAGAACATATATGTTTACTGTATCTTAATAGAGCATACCTTCAAAAGTAGATACCCATGTAACACATACTCATTCTAGACCCCATACACAGAAACACCAACTCACACTTGTAATCTGTTTGGCAACCAAACATATAGGGGTTGCAGATCATCAAGATAACTTGATTAGTAATAGAATTTCCCAAACAATATTCTGACACAACTTGTTCCTGCTGTGCTACTATTAGCGAGAAATTTTTCATTTTAATATCTCCCAAATCTTTCTGAATTAAAGAAAGGAGCTAGTCTCACAATATCGTCAAAAAGTAAGTTTATCCTGTGAAACATTATCCTGCCCACAGATTGAATACACGGTGAACTTATAGGTAGAACGTCTTCAAAACTCTTCAATCCTTTTAGAAATTCACTGAATTGAAATTTTTCAATTCTTTGTGGAAAGCTCTTATACATTTACTCTAACTTAATGAGAGGATCAAAAATGCTCTAGTAATTAAATATTATTTCAATGTACTTCACATAAGATTGTAAAGTTTTAGTTAACAGGTGTCTCCCCACTTTTTTCCCACTTCTAACAAAAGACATACTTTCTTCTACTGATTATTGCACACTTTCCTATTTCGTTTGTTGGAATTTGCTCTTTTATTTCATTGCGAACATTTTCAGTTTGCTTGATTTCATTTTATTGCAAACATTTTTCACCTTAATTTATTTTATTCCATTGCTTTTGCTTTTTACTATGTTATATCTATTTTTAAAAATTCCTTTGTCTTTCTCCTGCCTGCCGTTAATTATTTTTCTTCCCTTGCATCTCTGTTTTTCCCCAATTTTTTATTCTTCCTTTCTTTTCCTTTTCATTAACAGTATTTTTCATACATCACTCACCACCACATGTACATTTTCAATATTTTCTTCTCTCTCGCTATCTCGCTCTCACTCTCTCTTTTTCTCTCGCGCTCTCTTTCTTTCTTCCTCTCTCTCTCTCTCTCTCCTTCCCTTTCTCCCCCTCCCTCTATTTCTTTTTTACGCATATTTACGTAATATTACTGCGTCACAGCTCTATTATTATATAATAATTTTCTGACACTCATTTTTCCCCTCGTCAAATATTTTCTTTCGGCTTTTAGCTTCTCTCACTTCTCTTTGTTTTATAACACTTATATAGGCTTAGTATCTCACTCTTCTTGTCATCTACTTTCACTCTTACTCTTTCTCCCTAATAAATGTATGCATATTCTTCAAATACAAAACTCTGAACCATTTATGATACAGTAACGAACAGTCAAAGCACACTTCTCAACGACTTTCTTTCTCACACTTCTCAGTTCGATGTTTTCTACACATTCCCTTCATTTTCATTTATGTTTTCCCACTTTCTTTTTCTTTCCCTCTATTCCTTTCTTTTTATGCTGTTTTATTCTCTCTATCTTTCGTTGAGTCTTTACTCATCTTTCGCTTACATAATACTAATACCTTTGTACAACCGTCGTCTGTATGTATTTAAACGTTAAACTCCTAATGTTTTCAGAATTGCCTTCAATTGTTCTAGTAGTTGCAATCTCTTTCTTCCGGAAAAAGTATAACTAGATATTTCAGTTTCGTAAGTGTATTTCGTGTGCAAGATTCTTGATGTGGATACGTGTGTTGAAAGAAATACAATTAAATCTTGGGAGAGGCATTATGCCGGTAATAAACACACGCACTGGTTCAGTCCTTTATTAATTTATATTTCAGTGTTTTGCAATTTTTAACCAAAAATCATAAATCCGTGGAAGTTAATTTTGGCAAGCACGCCCATCGCGTCTATTGAACTAACAACTAGTTAAAATGTATGCAACTATAACAACCACTATATATATAATTATTAGTCTGGTGAAAGTCAGATAGAGGATCATATAATTAGAAAGAAAAAAACATTCATATATTCATCAAAATTTTATCAACCAGAGTAGCTGTATTTTTTACATGTCACATGCATATACTACAGAAGAGAGGGAACATTTTGAATTTTAGTACATGTATAGATGAAAATATCATGGAACAATATGCAGATGAATTTGCAAACACTCATAATGTAACGTATTGTTGACTGGCCGTAGTTCAATGTATTTGTTGATATCTTTGTTATATATTTGAATGCTGATTCCCTTCACATAATCTGATCAACGAAATACTGAGCCATTATTCCAGAGGTTTCCATATAGTTCAGCGTTCAGTTCCACTAATTCGTTCTACAAACAAGGTATCTTTCCTTACAGCCTCGAGTTGACTTTAATCTTGCAATTAGAATTTCAAAGACGAAATCTTCAAAAAGCTTGTGTGTGTGTGTGTGTGTGTGTGTGTGTGTGTGTGTGTGTGTGTGTGTGTGTGTGTGTGTGTGTGTGTGTTTCCGCAAAATCGTTGAATTTTTTGTTGTGTGTTTGTGTTATGCGAGTGTATCATGCTTCAATGTGTCTGTGTGTGTATGCTTGTACGTGTGCATCTGCGGTTATATGCATGTATGCGCGTGAGTGCGTGTGAGGCTGCGATTATGTGCACGTATGCGTGTATGTGCGTTTGAATTTACCTTTAAATCAGTTTAAATAACAGCTTCGTCTATGTTTTGTCATTTCATTCCCTCTAATATAACAATGGATATAATAAATACTGGGTTTCATATTTCGGAATAAAACATAATAGGGTGTAACGTAAATTATTATTGTCATTAGTTTATAATAACATGAGTAAGGATAAGATAGGGATGCATCTTATTAATTTGAAGCAGTTGTTAAACAAAAGGCAATAGAAACCATTAGTCGACTCGATATGAAACCTAAAAGGAAGCACAAAAAAATCTATTAGGCATTTAACCATCCATCTTACCACATTTTATATGACTTCCCAATTCCCAATTTACTTGGATGAATACAATACACACAGAGCACAACCTTGACTATCTGGAAAATTTGATACTTTCACAAAATGCTAGCATGGAGAAATAACAGAAAAATTAATTGAGAAATTGATATGGAAATGCTGAAATCGGCTGCCAGAATGAAGAATCAATTAACATATGTTAGTAATATTAAAATATTAGAACAACATAAAATAAATATGTACAACGTCGCTGAAATCTGAACTTCTTATATTGCCAAAAGTATTGCATATCTTCAGAATGCCTGATGCACAATTTTACCAGCTGGGTAAAAAAACAAAAATAGCTGCAATGGACTGAAATTACTAGAGATGCTAATTCAGCAGATATATATATATATATATTACACGGTACCCTTTAGATATCCAATCCAGATATTACCCATTGCGAGTACACCACTACAATTAAATACAAAATAGTTGGATTTATGACTAATATGCATATGAAATAAATAAAATGAGATATTTGAAATTTTCCAGAACATCTCGAAATTTCTGTGTCAACTCGCTTCTTCAGCTAGTGTAGAAAGACATGAATTACCTTGAAACCATGTCATAAATATAAAAGGAACGCGATAGCTTCAATATTAAGCGATCGGATTGTACAAGAGTAATGAAGTGAACGCTTTCACATTTGTAATATCTTATCTTAGCAATGTAATGGAAATATCTTACGAATGCTCTTACCTTGGAGCACTTTTTGACACTTAAACCTCACAAGATAATTTAAAATCGAGTAATAGATTCATTCACGCAGTTTACTAACCACTAAATTCTAAATCAGTTGGGGATATGACCAATGCCGCTTGCCGTGAGCCTGTGATATAAATATAAGTTCGGCCACGAAGTAATGAATGCAAACTGAATGACGAAACATATGCTCGTGTGTAGGAGTGCATGTTCAAATATTTGTACACATACCTGTATGTGTATATATACATAATACATACATACATATATATATATATATATATATATATATATATATTTAAAATATAGAGATGCCTATAATAGGACATCTAACCCGCTAGAAATAGCAGCAAAAAAACTCTATACCACAAAAGTAGGGATAATTTCGAAAGAGAATGAAAAATAAAAACTTTTACCAGTTTATACTCTGTACCATGGTTTCAAGTTATTTAGCAAGATATATTTTTTATCTTGCTAAATAACTTGAAACCATGGTACAGAGTATAGACTGGTAAAAGTTTTTATTTTTCATTCTCTTTTGAAATTATCCCTATTTTTGTGGTATAGAGTTTTTTTGTTGCTCTTTCTAGCGGGTTAGATGTCCTATTATAGGCATCTCTATATTTTAAATGAATAATTTATAGTCTATTGACTAATTTTTATTCTCGCTGGACCACTGGTGGTAAATTAAATTTCTAAAATTTTTTTGCTGCCCTATGATTTATTAATAATGATAATATATATATATATATATATATATATATATATATATATATATATATGTATGTATATATATATATATATATATATATATATATATATATATATATATATATATATATATATATATATATATACAAGAATAAGGGCAGAGAATCGTCAATTAATAATAGAATTAATAATTAACAATTCTGCCAAGTAGTTCAGTATGAAAAAACCTTTATCGGTAAGACTATTTATCATTATAAATATACAAGGATTAGCAATTGAGTTGCTTCTCCAACATACTGAAAATTTAGAAATAGCAGTCAAAGAACTACTGATTCCAAACTACAAATTTTCTCTAAAGTGGATGGCGATATTTATGGCACACATAGAACAAAAAACCGGAGGGAAAAGCGTAAACAAGCCAAGCTTTTAGTTAATTGGATACGAATCGTTTCATAGTTAAGTGAATAGAAATTTCACTATTCCAATCTTCAGCCTCAATATTCTGATAAATTTGAAAGTGTCTCTAAAAAAATTCACGGTAATCTTTGGCCATGCGACACCAAAAATCAACGATAAGAAAGGCACTTACGAATTCATCGGCTAGCGAGTTCAGGCACCTCACCTCAAAGAAATCTATTCCATGTGCGTCACAAATAGTCCCGTATGAAAAAAAGTTCCGTGTCGAAACTGGATTACGGTTTAGCCATCTAACTTAGAGATATCAAATATAAATATACAAGAATAAGGGCAGAGAATCGTCAATTAATAATAGAATTAATAATTAACAATTCTGCCAAGTAGTTCAGTATGAAAAAACCTTTATCGGTAAGACTATTTATCATTATAAATATACAGGGATTAGCAATTGAGTTGCTTCTCCAACATACTGAAAATTTAGAAATAGCAGTCAAAGAACTACTGATTCCAAACTACAAATTTTCTCTAAAGTGGATGGCGATATTTATGGCACACATAGAACAAAAAACCGGAGGGAAAAGCGTAAACAAGCCAAGCTTTTAGTTAATTGGATACGAATCGTTTCATGGTTAAGTGAATAGAAATTTCACTATTCCAATCTTCAGCCTTTTTTTCATACGGGACTATTTGTGACGCACATGGAATAGATTTCTTTGAGGTGAGGTGCCTGAACTCGCTAGCCGATGAATTCGTAAGTGCCTTTCTTATCGTTGATTTTTGGTGTCGCATGGCCAAAGATTACCGTGAATTTTTTTAGAGACACTTTCAAATTTATCAGAATATTGAGGCTGAAGATTGGAATAGAGAAATTTCTATTCACTTAACCATGAAACGATTCGTATCCAATTAACTAAAAGCTTGGCTTGTTTACGCTTTTCCCTCCGGTTTTTTGTTCTATGTGTGCCATAAATATCGCCATCCACTTTAGAGAAAATTTGTAGTTTGGAATCAGTAGTTCTTTGACTGCTATTTCTAAATTTTCAGTATGTTGGAGAAGCAACTCAATTGCTAATCCCTGTATATTTATAATGATATATATATATATATATATATATATATATATATATATATATATATATATATATATATATATATATATATATATATATATATATAAATTTAGTGAATGGAGTAAAACGCATATGTTAACTGCATACTTTTATTTCCAACATATGTTTCGAATATTACAAATTATACCTTCTATAGGAATCGGTGATGTTAAAAATGTAATCTCTTCAGGGAAATGCATGGGAACCAGCATAAAAGTAAGACATTTTAACCGAATATTCGGTTAAAATGTCTTACTTTTATGCTGGTTCCCATGCATTTCCCTGAAGAGATTACATTTTTAACATCACCGATTCCTATAGTAGGTATAATTTGTAATCTTCGAAACATATGTTGGAAATAAAAGTATGCAGTTAACATATGCGTTTTACTCCATTCACTAAATTTATATATACTCAAGTACCCAAAATAACAAGGAGTTTCTACCTCATAAACAGGAGTTACACCACAGTCATTTTGTGATCTTTGCTACCCTGGTATCTATTAACCAATTTATTTTGTCCGAGTTATTTATTAATTAGGAGAAAATAAATACATATAATATATATATATGTATATATATATATATATATATATATATATATATATATATATATATATAATATTTAAAAGAGTTCCAACTCTGTCTGTTTTTATGTTTTATTTATATTCTTATAAAATTAATGTGGGATATAGAACATGGAATATATAATATAAATAGTAAAATGAAATGAAGTATTGAATGCCTTATTGAATATATGAAATATTGAGTATTAAATATAGAAAATTAAATATATAAAGGCTAGTATACTTTCATGCCTATTAGCATTCGTCAAGTCCCCCTCTGACAGATGTACTGTAACCTATATATATGTGTGTGTGTGTGTGTGTGTGTGTGTGTGTGTGTGTGTGTGTGCACGTGTGTGTGTGCACGCGTGTGTGTGCACGTGTGTGTGTGTGCCACAAAAGTTCTTGTTAGTTGTTGAGCACTTAGGGATTTCATCATGCTTAGCGGCATTTCGTCCGTCTTCACGTTGTGAGGTCGAATTGTTGTCGATTACCTCTAGATCAACAGGAGGAACTTGATCAAAAGGATTCCGACTATAACCATTCCGTCTTTTTCATACGTCCAGGTAACCTATTACCACGCTGTCCAACGAGTCACTTTTTTTTTCATTTATTATTCATTTTTGTTAGCAAGGATGATTTGAGAGGGATTTAGCAACCTTTTCTAGTAAACCCAGCGATCACATTGAAGACGTCTACTATCTTCATGGAAATAAAAATATTTCTAGAACATAGTCAATATCCTTATTACTGAGTAGTAAGTATGAGGCAGAAACATTAAAGAATCAGTAGAATTGCTGGCTATTTGTAAGTGCCATTACGCTTTGAGTTCAAATCACTCCGGATTGAACTTTGACTTTCATCCATCCACGTTCTATAAAAGAAATACGAGTCAAGTAGATAGGATGGTGGCCATTAAATCGAATACAACCTTTCACTAAAGCCTTAATCAACTGTTAGAAATCCTTATTGTTAATAGTACAGCCCTGGTCGTAAGCGTCTTTAAAGATTAATTTTAGTTTTGTTTTTTTGTCTTGTTTTGTTTTGCTTTTTTCAATATACTTTTGATTGAAATTATTTTTCTTTTACCAATATATTGTTCCATTGAATACGGCTAATCGAAACTCGCAAAATATTATCATAATTCAATTATTTCGGTGCTGCTTCATCCCCTCCGTGTAATCTCTTTCACTTTCTCTGTTCAATTCTCTATTCAATTATTGTAAAGAAAGCAAAATTCAATAACGGTTTTTCTTTTTCTTTGGCGTGTATGTATTTCTTTGTGTGCGAGTGCGTGTATGCGCGCGCGTGCGATGCGTGCATGCGTGTGTGTGTGTGTGTGTGTGTGTGTGTGTGTGTGTTCGTGTGCGTGTGTGTGTGAGTGTGTGTGTGTGTGTGCGTGCGCAAAATCGTTGAATTTTCTTGCTTTTTTCTGTTTGTTTTTCTTTTTGTTATTGAAAATATAAATTTAATAACGTCGTCGTCATCATCATTATTAAGAAGACAACAACATCACAAAATCCACAATAGAAACCACTGCTTCTGCAACAGCAACAACAACAACAACAACAACAACAACAACAACAGCAGCATCAACAACAACAGCAGTAACAACAACAAGAGCAAAGAACAACAACAACAACAACACCAATTGTAATACAACACTACGATAACAATATCATAACACTATTAGCCACAGCAACTACATCACTGAAAAGCAACAACGGTATCTACATCAAGTTCCACAACAACTACAACATCAAAGTAAACAACGCAAGCTGCGACCACTGCAACATTATCGATAACAAAATTAACAGAACTGAAAGCAGTAACAAAGTTTTACTCTGAAATGAATTTAATAACATTATCATTATCATCATCATTAAGAAAGAAACACGAACATTAGTAACAGCATTAGTTAGCCTGCAATAGTAAATACTGCCTCCACAGTAACAACAGCTACACTCTACCACAAACATAATACTAACATCATAATGACGATTACGACAGTAGAAACATCACATCAATGTTAAACGATGAGGGTACTTATATGCAATCACTTGATTTTAAAACAAATGTATTGAAAATAACAGCCAAAACCGAGTAAATCAGCCCCTAACGAAGTAAATAAAAAAAAAACAGAAAGAACACATGATATATAGTTGGTTGGCACTCCGTCGGTTACGACAACAAGAGTTCCAGTTGATTTGACCAACGGAACAGCCTGCACGTGAAATTAACGCACAAGTGGCTGAGCACTCCACAGACACGTGTACCCTTAACGTAGTCCTCGGGGAGATTCAGCGTGACACAGAGTGTGACAAGGCTGGCCCTTTGAAATACAGGTACAACAGAAACAGGAAGAAAAAATGAGGGGAAATTGTGGTGACAGAGTACAGCAGGGTTCACCACCATCCCCTGCCAGAGCTTCGTGGAGCTTTAGGTGTTTTCGCTCAATAAACACTCACAATGCCCGGTTTGGGAACCGAAACCGCGATCATACGACCGGGAGTTCGCTGCCCGAACCACTGTGCCATTGCGCCTCCACCATGATATACAATGTCTGAACTAAAGATCTCTATTCAAATGTAAATGTGTAGCACCAATGCAGTTGCTCCACTTTTATATCTCGTTCTTTTTCTCTCCCACATCTATACCTATCTATTTGTCTAACTCTATCTCTCATTCTATCTCTTTCTCTGTCTCTCCCTCCCAGCTTTCATATCCAGGAAGTGTTACAGAGTCATGAGGGAGGACGTTGAAAGGTTGTATATATATATATATATATATATATATATATATATATATATATATATATATATATATATATATATATATATATTCTTATATTCTAATATTTGTATGTAGTATTTAAACTAGAGAAATCGGTTTACTGATCTCTGTTCTTCCTTTGTACGCACTGCCAGCGGAGTGATTATGTTTGTTGTGTAATACAAAAGGCAAAAGTGGTGAGATCAAGATCAAACCTCGATTAAGTAACTCAAGAGTACCACCTATTAGCACGCGGGGGCAGAAAGCAGAGCGGCCAACCTAAGAAAGTTTTGGCAAGAGTCTAGATAATCTTTAATTTCCTCTCATGTGTGTATAATGCAAACACACACGCACACACAAACACACACACACACACACACACACACACACACACACACGCACACACACATATATATCTATATCTATATATATATATATATATATATATATATATAAACCTACCCCACTTCTAATAATAAATATCACTGATTACCTCACCTAGAATATATATAATTATTTACAAAATATGTGATATTCACCAATATCGAATGGCTACATCTAATTGATGTAGCAAAGAGTTATAACATTGACAAACTGTTCGGCCATGATCAGCCAAAGAAGCGAAATTTGTCAACTACGTAATAATTTATTTAATAAATATATTTTCTCAATATAAATATTTCAATTCATTTTCCTTTATGATATATATATATATATATATATATATATATATATATATATATATATATATATATATATATATATATATATATATATATATATATAAGGTTGAGGAGGGTATTGGATTTAACCAAACCCAGGAGGATACAGGTAATACCGAGTAAGTGCTGTATACCGACTAGTTTGCCCCAGTCGTTGTATGAACAGGATTGGGTATTATAAGTCGTGTATTAGCGTGTGTATATGTAAATATATAAAAACAAAAAGATAAAGAGAGCAAAGGTAAGGTTGGAGAAGTATTTTATGGATAGAGTCTTACAGCTGTTTCTGGGAAGATCCAGTACTTCCCTTCATCAGAGACAGAAAAAATAAAGTAATCTATTATTATATCCAGAGGCGGATATTTTTAGTATGAAGTGGTAAAGAGTGTGATGTGCTGAAAAAAGAGAGAACAGTACTTGAAGTGTAGTTTCATTCCAGTGGTAAATATCCGTGTAGAAATCCGTGCAAAGTAATCCCTGTGTGGATAATCCGGAAATTTATGTTGGAGCGAAAGTTGATATAGCATGGATAGCAGAGGTACATATATTCCATATTGCGATGGATTTTTGCTTGTTTACTTGAAGAATGGCTAATTCAAGTGAAATGTGAGCGGTAATTAGGTCAAGTCATGAAGACAGAATGTGAAAGGGGATAGAGGAGAGATAGAGGCGGAGGATGGTAGCGATATATTTATGGTCAGTTGGTCTCAACAGGGTAGAAGGGATGAGCATATAGAGTGAAGGAGGAATAGGGGGATGGGGTTAAAAGGTCTAGTGAGTAGGAAGGAATGCGTGTGTGTAGTATATAGTTGGTGGGGGTATGAGTGATAAACCAAGGACAGAGATAAAGGGAAGGGATGGGTGGGAAAGGTAGTTAGTAGTATCATATTTTAGGATGCTGTCAAGCCTACTTATAGACGGTGGAAAGGGATTGAAAGAAGTGATGTAGTCTGTATGCGTAGGTAGTGTTCTTGTGAATTTGAGAATAGAAGAAATAGATTTGGTGGTATAGGTGTGGTGAGATGATCGAAAGGAAATAATCCTATTCAAAAGATGGTGAAGGATGGATGTTTTTGCCAGGTTGAATAGGTTGCCTGTGGGGGGGCTGTGCGATTATGTTGCGTGATCGTTTGTGCAATTTTGCTTGTGATAGAACCTAAATGTGTGAAAAGAGCGGTGGTTGCAGTTGCTAAACGCTTCGTTATATCGATTAAGTAGAGTGGGAGAATTGTATTTTAAAATATGGAACGCCTCCGTTAGGCAAAGCTTGCAATTGGGGCGCTGGCCCTGGTATGGAGTTCCAGAATCTAAGATGGACCATTTTAAGGTGTATTGGGTATTTTTGTTTTTGAGGTGATGAATGATTGGCTAATGTTGTAGATTTACTGTGTTTGTCGTATCTAAAAGAGTGCATATGGGCTGCGTAGCGATGTTTAAAGTTATAGTTGCACCAATGTACGTAGCAGTAGAGTTATGTAATAGATTTTTCACGGTGCATTTATATATTACATTGTATCTTACGCAATGTGTTTGAAGCGGACAGATAGTCCCGGAGCGACAGTTACAAGTGTAGGAGGCTAGAGGGTTGCGTATGCTTGTGGTTGAGTTATTATTATTAGAGGATATGTTATTAGGGGATGTGAAGGAATCTAGATCAGTGGAATTATTGTTATGGCCTTTTGTCCTATCAGTGTTATTATTGGTATTGTTATTGTCTAGAATATTAATGGGTTGGGATCCATTGTGGTTTTGTTCCAGTGTACGAGCGTTAGTGTGATCATGAGCGGAGCCGTTCGTAAATGCTGTGGATAGCCCATTTGTCGCTCAGCGTGGTACTTTGAAGGGGAGTACTAATATAACTGCTGTCAGATAGGTTCTTTCTCTGTTGTTTCTGGTTTGTAGCTCAAACATTTTTCTTTTTTTTTCTGAGAGAGATATACTTCCTTCTTCGATGAAACTATCTCTTCTTCTGAATCTCTCAAAAGGCTACATAGCATAGTACTCCATGACGCAACGTAAAAGAAATTACATTAACTCTATAAGCTGTAAAGGTAACAAATATATATCTGCAGTGTTCTCTATTTTAAATTTTAGAAATTCTTTCAAATAATTTTCTCTTTGTTTCTTTATTTATATAACTTTTAGTGTGTTAATTTAATTCCGGTTTTCTTTCTTCTTCTCTACCAATTTTCTGTTCTGTGACATTAAAACTTCATGTTATTATAAATCTGTTAGCAGGTAACCAAACTCTCATGTGTCACATGCGTTATTACATTCTCAAATGTTTTTATTAGTGAAACAAACACAAGAGTATACTTTCGAGAATTTAAATGGCATCTATATAGTTTATGTCTAGTGATAAGGCATACAAGATATAGCTAGCTAGCAAGATAGATAGAAATACGCATGCATATGTGAATGAATGAGTGTATGTATGTGTATATATATATATAATGACTTGCAAAGTAATTTTTTGTAGAATTACTTATTTTTCTGATATTCAATTACGTACATATTTAGTGACCTTTTTCTGCAAAGTTCGGCTTACATGTAGTAGCAATAACACCAACAGCAGTAGCGGCACCACCAGAAACAACGGCACCAACAGTAGTGGCAGTAGCGGTACCGCCAGAAGCAGCAGCAATAGTAGTGAAAAGCTGAATAATGAGCATAGTCGAACAACATTGAATGCAGTATTTCATATATATATATATATATATATATATATATATATATATATATATATATATATAGAGAGAGAGAGAGAGAGAGAGAGAGAGAGAGAGAGAGAGAGAAATCTCATAAATTATAACGATATATTTAGAAGGGAAACAAATTTTAACATGACGCCTACTTAAAGGGTAACAAATTATAAATTAAATGATTGTCGGAAATTATATCGACACTGTTCTGCTTTACATTTACATGCAACTACAAATACTTCTCTTTTCTTTTTTTTTATATTATCTTGTAGTAAACTAAGATCTTTTATGGGGTTTTTTGGGGGTTTTTTCCTGGTATCTCAAGATTTTCTACACACTTTGTAGTAACAATTAATGAGAAGAAAATAAAGCTTGTTCGCGAAGTTACTGCTAAATGGTGGATTAGCTGTATCATTAGAGCGTCGGACAAAAGAAGTTGCAGTATTTCTTGCTCGTTGGCATCTTAGTTGAAAGACCGTCGAATAAGTTTTTGCCTTTCATCCTATAGAGTAGGGGTCCACAAGCACGGAACTATGAATCATTTGGTACCGGGCCGCAGACAAAGAATAAATGTTTAGATTTTATTGACTATTGCAATCTGTAGGTTGTTTTGCATTATATATGTATTATGCATGTAATGATTAGATTCCATATTATGCACTTTATCCGGAATTGTCATGTGCGCGATGCCGCGTTCACTAGGAAAATTGTCTTGCAAGAAACAAGTTCGTGCTTCAAAAAGTTTGGAGATAGCTGCTTTAAGGGACGATAAAAATGAAGTACTAGTCAAATACTGATGTGTATATTATCGACTAATCGCCTGTCTTCAAATCTGTTGCACTTGTGCCATCTCTCTAAAGTATTTTGTGTAGTGAGATATTACATTGAATCACCACGAAAGTTAAATTAAATTGTATCTCGTGAATACAGTTTTATACGTTAGATTTTCATAAAATAAGATAAACTTTGATGCAGTGTTAATTCCAGTATTGCTTACTCAAGATCGAAACCAGAAAGCCAATGTAGGTCCTTGTGGAATATATATCAAATCATATTTATGATTTGAGATTTATAAGCACCCCAGATTTTAATGCATACATTTTTATTTGAATCATTTAAAATACTTCGAATCATCGTTTGTGAGCAAATCAACGATAAACCAAAGATAAATTGTATTTTTATTGTGAACTCCCAATCAATGAGAACATTCCTTAATAATTAAGTTGTTCGGTCATTAAAGAATGTTAGAGTTTCATGAAGTGAATCGATGATAAAACTGTCTGGTCTTAGTCAGAGATGTGTTTATTAAATTATAAACAACAACCACAAAATTAGACACGATTTGCCTTTAAATTAAAGAGATTGTAGGCATGTGGAATAGGAAATGTATTTCAACAGAGGAATATAAGTCTGATGGAAAAACAAAATAGTTTATCTCTGACATTTTGTTGCATAAAAGGAATGTAGGAGTATGTTTGCTAGATTCATTCATTATCACTTGCAATGTTACTGTTAATACTAGTAGTCCTAGTAAGGCGGCGAGCTGGCAGAAACGTTAGCACGCCGGGTGAAATGCTGTCTCATGTCCAGAACTACTCTCTATTTACTGCAACAAAAGCAAGAAGTGAGTTACCTCTTGTGACGATTGCACCTAGAAAGTTACTCTCCGAGGCAGAAGTCCGAGCAAGGTTGTTTATGGAAGCCCAACAGTCGCCCATGCATACTGGTCTCCCTTCTCCAGGCCACCAGTGTTATCCAAGGCCAATACAGCTTGGAACCTGTGGCGTCACAACTTATTTCTACAGCTGAGTGAGCTGGAGCAATGTGAAATAAAGTGTCTTGCTCAAGAAAACAACACGCAGCCCGGTCCGGGATTCGAACTCGCGATCGTAAGCTCGACGTTCTAGCCACTGAGCCATGCGCCTTAACTATCATTGAAGTAAAATAACTATAATTTCTTACATGTAAAAATTATAATAGTGGTTATTTCTAACATAGGTACAAGGTAAATTATTTGAAGCAATGAGTTAATTGATTGTATCCTTTCCAGCATTTAAGTGGTACTTAGTTTAATTGACTCTGTAAAAAAAACAATATTAAAGCAAACTTAACCTCCTGGGGGTTTGAACTCGAAACATAAAGACACATAGCTAAATGCTGCAAAGTATTTTGCCCGACTTTCTAAAGATACACATGCAGCACAGTCTCCTGTTACTTCTTCTGTAATAACTGTTATGCAATTAATTATGCGTAAACTATTTAATCAACTTATTTTAATATTTCACTACTCTCGATTCGCTAATGTTGATTTGGTCATCCTTCCCTTTTCTCACTGCGAGTGAATAACAAAAAATGAAATTAATATTGTTAGCTCTATTTTTTTTCCTTGTCTTTATGTACAAAATAAATCACTGCATATTTTTAACAGAAGTTAATTCCCTAGTATTTCAAAGAAGACAGACAAGGGTATAGTGATGTTCATGTCTTTCTCAAAGCTCTTAGCCGAGTAATTCCAAAGGTCAATTCAAAATGCGACCTGGTTTGCCGAATAGTTTACATCTCATTTTATAATACTATCCATATTTGTTGTTGTCATTGTTGATGTTGTTGTTCTTGCTCTTATTTTCTTCTAAGTGGTTTCTGATTAAAAACATTCATTTATTTTTCAGTGAAGTGTTGTTGTTGGCACTCTGTCGCTTACGACATCGAGGGTTCCAGTTGATCCGATCAACGGAACAGCCTGCTCATGAAATTAACGTGCAAATGGTTGAGCAATCCACAGACACGTGTACCCTTAACGTAGTTCTCGGGGATATTCAGTGTGACACAGTGTGACAAGGCTGACCTTTTGAATTACAAGCACAACAGAAACAGGAAGTAAGAGTGAGATAAAGTTGTGATGGAAAAGTACAGCAGGGTTCACCACCATCCCCTGCCGGAGCCTCGTGGAGTTTTAAGTGTTTTCGCTCAATAAACACTCACAACGCCCGGTCCGGGAATCGAAACCGCGATCCTATGACCGCGAGTCCGCTGCCCTAACCACTGGGCCATTGCGCCTCCACTCAGTGAAGTGTACACCACCCAATACCCTCAAATGTGATGTGTTATTTTTGAAGACAGCAGGGTGTAGTTTCAAGGAGATTTAACCGCTATTACTAGCAGATAAATTGACCGTGTAAAGGATTCTGTCTTTGACTTCTTTGTTGATTTTGTTAAGGACGGTACATTAACAAAATTACTCGGGGCATTGTGTTTAGCTTGTATATTATTACCACCTCTGCACAAAATATGGGTTAATTGCATATATGTAGGGCGATATCCTAAACTTTCAGAATCACGCCTGTCAGGATATTTAGAAACACACACTTCAGGAAATTCGAATTTACATTTCCACTCCTGCCAAACTCGATACAAATTCACACTAACTTCCTGGTAAATAATGCTAACTCAGTTTGAGTTTTTTTTTTTATTTTATAAATTTTTTGAATGCTATTCTATTGTAACTGACTAAAAACTTCCAGCTGTGAAACTGTGTTATTAAATTATTTTCAGTGAGTTTTGCTATACGTCGACACAAATTACGAAACAAAATGTTTGGCAAAAACTTTTCCTTTGATACACATTTCAAGAGTGATATATTTTAAGAACGATTTGTCATCACACAAAAGAAATCAACATAACTTCAAACACTGATGTCAGTCTGTGTCACAATAAATTACATTTCTTTTTTATATATTTAGCTTCATCTTTTGATGAGTCAATGTCTCAATTAGAGATTTCGTAACAGGGTGATATTAGATTTGGTTTCGTCGACTTGCGTTCTGAATTCATCTATGAATTCCATAAAAAGCAATAAGTCACCCACACCAATTTATATAGTGTGTGTGTGTGTCTGTGTGTGTTTCTGTGTGTGTCGCCACCGATAAGACATGCAATATCATCGGTTAGGCGCGAAATTATGATTGACACTCTGGTCGATAACTAATGAGGTGTTGGCGACATTCTGTGTTTGTTAGTGCATTTATTATATATTTTAACTCATTATTTAATGCAACGCTATGTACTGCACATTTGTTTTTGTTTGTTTATAAATACTCCATATTTTTTGTACGATTTTCTCACCCCTTTCACTTCCCCTCTCACTTTCACACACGCTCTCTCTCTCTCTCTCACTCTCTCTCCTCCTCTTCATTCTATGCTGTTATCTGTCACGTTCTTGTGTCTTCCCTCTCTATATTTCTCTCTACCCTCTACCATTTTCCCCCCTCCTACTACTAACATAAGACCTGTGGTCATTGTCTTTTCTCTTTCTTTTCACAACCAGCTAGCTTACCAAGCGATCGCGCTTTCTCGTCTTTCGCTCTATTCACCTTTCGCTGTCTCTCCGTTAGATCCTTCAGGATATTCTCCCAGCGTTGACCATTTAACGTCTTCTGTCTGGACCTAAGGCTTTATTTTGTTCACTTATTTATATCAGTTCGTTTGTATGCCCACAGTCTTGTTTGCTTTCTTCTCTGTCACTTGTACATCTACTAATTGTCACGTTTTGGATTACACTTATTCCACATTTTTATATTAACTTTCTGAATCGCATTCTTGTTTGCTTGTTCCTATTCTGTTTTGTTTCTTGCTTTTTCTTGTGGGGAGGGCTCGCTAATTCCTGGCGGTGCTTGCTGTCAGTGCCACCAGTTGGGAATGCAATATTATCGGTGAGGCGCGAAATTATGATTGACCCTCTGGCCGATAACTGATGAACAGCTAGCTACATCTGTGTCTTTTCTCGTTTGTCTGTGCATTTATTATATACTTTTAACATATTATACATGTGTAGGTATCAATATTTAGCAGGAGAATTACTGTATTGTTTCTGCTATATATTAATGAAAAACAATACATATATTTTGAGTCCTATTTTTCTGTGTGCATCAAGAAACCTATATATATATTTATATATATATATATATATATATATATATATATATATATATATATATATATATATGGATTTTTATCTCATTATGTTAATTATATAAATATATATATATATATATATATATATATATATAGTTGAAATTTACAGAAAAACAAAAGACGAAGACAGCTCTATACACATAATATATATATACACAGAGAATTGGGAAGGGAGGATGGAGAGTGGGTACAAGAAAATGGATGATCAATCTATTGGAAATATCAATTAAATCTCCTTCAAAATCACACCTATTTTCGTAAAAGAGCTTGAATTTTAGGACACAAATGATGTGTAAACAGGCAGGTTGGTCACGCAAAGACAGCTTTGATCATACCTCTGCTTGGTGATAGCTTCCTGAAGTAAACAACAGCAGCACCAATAATCACTGAGATTGATTCAGTTGATAATATAGCACTTCAACAAAATTAGTTTTATGTTGAAGATATTCAATAAACAAGATCGAGCTGGTTAATATGTTTTAGCATCGGACTAGATGTGTCGCGATATTATGCTAAAGTTCTTAATGTTGTTGATCACTATGATAACTACCAATAATATCTTCAGTCGTTTTGATCTCTTAGATTACCCTAAATAAACTAGCTTTGTGTCTAGTCATAATATCAATAATATATAAATAATAAATACTCTTTTAACAATGTAAGTCTTGTTTCCATACAGACTTCATAACTCAATGATAATAAATGTAGAAAATTATACTCCTGCGTTAGAGGATAAAAAATGAAAGAACTGCATTTGAAAGATATCTGAGATTGATTTTCTTTATAAACAATTCCTTGAACAAACTTTAAATTTAATTTTTCAACAAGATTGTGAGAGTAGTAGACAACGTATGATATTTTGCAGTATTTCGTTCCTTGACTTTCACTTCTAAATTGAAATGTTTACGGATTACGTTTACCTTTCGATCTTGTGTAAAGTGAGAACTAGAAGAATTCATTGGGTAGTTTAATCGACAATGCTAATTTCCCACAATAACTTATACTCTTTTACTCTTTTACTTGTTTCACTCATTTGACTGCGGCCATGTTGGAGCACCGCCTTTAGTCGAGCAAATCGACCCCAGGACTTATTTTTTGGAAGCCTAGTACTTATTCTATCAGTCTCTTTTTGCCGAACCGCCAAGTTGCAGGGACGTAAAGACACCAGCATCGGTTGTCAAGCGATGATGGGGGCACGAACGCAGACACACAAACACACACACATATATATATTTATACATATATACGACGGGTTTTTTTCAGTTTCCGTCTACCATATCCACTCACAATGCTTTGGTCGGCCCGAGGTGAAAGACAGTTGCCCAAGGTGAAACACAGAAGACACCTACCCAAGGTGCCACGCAGTGGGACTAAACCCGGAACCATGTGATTCGTAAGCAAACTACTTGCCACACAGCCACTCCTGCGCTTATCTTGAATTTATTAAAAATAAATGAATGTTGAATAAAAAAAAAACCCAAAGAATTAGTTGAGTTCTATACATCTATACATATGATATAATATAGTTTAATATAAGATATAAATGCAGACATATATGTACATGTATATATGTTACAAATATATATTAAAAAATTTCCTTATGTATCATTGTACAAAACATATAAAATATGTAGTACGATAGAAGAGGACGTAGCTTAAATTCTGTTCTATTTTAAAGGATTTTATATTTTTGCATTTTACAATAATGCAGACTTGCAAGTAATCTATTTATTATTAAATATAATAATATAGATTATTTACAGGATTTAAGTTACGAAACAATTTGTCATGATAACAGAATTTTCTTATTGCTAAATTATATTTCATCAAACTATTTCTCTATCATTAATGACCTTTGTGTGTGTGTGTGAGTGTGTGTGTGTGTGTGTGTGTGTGTGTGCGCGCGCGATGTTTTAAATGATATGAATTATGCGGGTGACTCAAGTTTTCCTTTTAAAAAAATCATCTAATAATTCTGAATGAAGGTTGAAACAACCATTTCAGTCTAAATAGTTCTTCCTATCTTGAAACCATAATTGCATATACCTTGAAATATAAATCTCAACTCCTCTATCTCTAACCCTGTTATCGGATCTGTGCAGTCTATTCCATCTTCCTTCTAAAATATACTGTCCTTACTTGTGCAGTATCGAATAATACCACAATTGAAATGTTGCTTACATATCTAGGAGAGCGCTGGTGCTACACGGCAAGCATTGTAGACTCCATTTAAACAAAGCTTATCCAGCTTTTTCATATTGCATTCTCCATCCAGGTTCATTCAATTTACCGATTGTCTTCACCTCATTCCTGCTGAATTTCATACAAAGATATCAAAAGAAATAAACATTAACAAATAAAACAACGAATCCAGAAAGCCAACTAAGAAAGTGCAACTACATTATCCTGAAACTGATCATTGTAGAGAAAGAGTTTATCCTGACCAAACCATTTAGTCTATCTCTTTCCAGACACACATGCAACATATATATATGTGTGTGTGTGAGTGTGTGTGTGTGTGTGTGTGTTTGTGTGTGTGTGTGTGTGTGTGTGTGTGTGTGTGTGTGTGTGTATACACATATATACATATATATAAATTCCTGTTTGCCCCGTATTTCGGAAAATCAATCTTTTGGATCCTCACAATTAATATACTACCATACTCACGGCAATGATAGAAATAATATAAACAACGAACAGTATATCTTCATATGCTATCTCTTCTCATAGTCCGATGATACGGTATCCATGCACTCAAATCAACTATAGTTTTGCACTTTTATGTCACATACAGAAGTGAGTGTCTCATCTTCAAGAACTTTCGTAACGCAATCCGTGATATCAACAAATCGTTCGACTATAATTGCTATGAGAACCAACTAGATAATTTTCTATCACCTGTTTGCTCTTATCTGAACCCTGATGTCTTTTTATATCTCTCACTCATCCATCTCTTTTTTTTTTTCATAGTAATCAATACACAGTTACACTCCATGCAATTGATAACACTTTTTAATTTTCATCTGCATCCATGCAGATAATAACATCTTTTAATTTTCATCTGCGTACGAGTACAAACATATGTGATGTTTTTATGTCTCAAGCTACTGCTATCTAGCACCTTCGGATGATCTCTACTCAACCGCTACATAACTGCTACTCGACACACCTATCACGGCCAGACTACCTCTATTTATATGTCTTGGGAGATCCTACTCCTTCGCCGGCGGGGAGGGCGTCGACACAGCAGATGTACATTGCTCTTATCAGAAATTCATTTCTACACAATTTATCGACCTACCTTTATCACACCATTACTCAGTGATTAGACCAAAGAAGTTGTATAAAATTCTTTCCTTTAAACATTCTCTTCCAAAGTTGTCTCTGTGAAGTCCCCCATTCGTGTTTTTCTTTTGTTTTTGTTTTGTTTACTGCTGACAACCTATATTCAACCCACACATCAACACACATCTCACAGACATCAACCGCCCCCCCCCCCCATCATACAGGGACATACGGTATATGTAAAGGCCTTCTCTTTTTATCTTCCGATTAAACAATTCGGTAATATTGTTGGTAATGTCCATGAATATTTACATTCGTATCAACTATACCAAACATTTGTATATTTTTCTGCACTTGAAAAACTAGTAAGCAAAATTTGTGATAGAGAGACTGTATTAAGTACAAATACCTTACTCATGTAGTACAATTAATTTAAAGTGTTAACGGTAATACATAGAATCTTGAGGGTAGTTTGCTGCACGAAACAAACTAGAATACAACTAAATGTTTTGCAAGAGAATTATAATTAATTGGTCCTGTGTGCTTTAGAATATTTATTAGTTCTTATTCCAACATGATCTCTAAGACTTAATTAACAATGATTAAATCAACCTTTCTTTCACGTAAGTAAATGATTAGAAGTTTACTTCTGTAACAAGCTAAGGTTTAATGATAGTATGAAATTGAACAGTACGTGTTTAGAAATTTGTCGCCACCTATATAGAAATACAGTAAATATCCCCTGATGTTTCAAAGTAGACGCCCGGTTACAACACATTTTTACTTGGCTTTCGGTTGACTGGGAGTTGATATTACTGACAAAATCCACTCAGGCAAAAGTACATCTATTGTTCTCACCGGCCGCTACTAAGAGAATTTTTGCCTGTCTTCGATATATTTTGTGTTTTTTAACGCAGCACGTCCATATGACTGATTATCTTAGGACAAAAATCGCCCAACAGATGCTTATCCTGATGTATTAACATTAAATATAATACACAAATGGATATGGTTATACTAATACTACTTCTATTGCATATTACGGTTTTACGCACGCACAAACACATACACATACACACAGATACGAATATATATATATATATATATATATATATATATGAGTGGGATCTTTTTTAAAACTGGGGCCACATTTTTCATTAACGAAACACTTTGAAACTTGGAACACTGGTAGAATGTGTCATATAAAACTTCTTTTCTCTTAGTCTTCTTAAAAAAAAAAAATCCATAAGTTATTCCATGTTGAAGTTGTCGTATTTCTGTAATTTCAACCTATCACCGACGTCCATTCAGCCGATATACATTAAGTGCCGACTACATAAACAAACGATTCTGAAACAATTAACCCTAACCCTAACCCTTACCCTAACCCTAACCCTTACCCTAACCCTAACCCTAACCCTAGGGTTAGGGTTAGGGTTAGGGTTAGGGTTAAAGCAAATTTAAAATGAAAAAGGCAAATAAAACGAAGGTATGGAGATTATATACGCTTTACATCGCTTAATCAGCCAAAGGAGTAAATGTAAACAACTGAATACTTGTCAGTGATTGGTTGAAATTATCGCAATAAGACAATTTTTTACATGAAATAAATTCGAATACAAAAATATTTTTCTGTTCTATAACACAAAATAGATAAGTATACGAAGTTTGAAAGTCTTTCCGTACCAAAAACACTACGTAAAACATTAATGAAAAATGTGGCCCCCGTTTTAAAATAGATCCTATGAGTGTCTGTGTGTGTGTGTGTATGTATATATATGTATGTGTCTATATGTGGAGGCGCAATGGTTAGGGCAGCGAACTCGCGGTCGGAGGATCGCGGTTTCCCAGACCGGGCATTGTGTGTGTTTATTGAGCGAAAACACTTAAAAGCTCCACGAGGCTCCGGCAGAGGGTGGTGGCGACCCCTGTTTTACTCTTTCGCCCAAACTTTCTCTCACTCTTTTTTCCTGTTTTTGAGTAACGCTGCGATGGACTTGCGTCCCGTCCAGCTGAGGGGGACACATACGCCATAGAAACCAGGAAACCGGGCCCATGAGCCTGGCTAGGCTTTAAAAGGGCGCATAAAAAAATAAAAACGTGTCTATATATATTATATTTATACATATCTGTATGGATATATGTATATATATGTGCATGTGTATATATAGATTTGGCTCAAGCTCAGTCATTGTGGGCTAGTGCAGTGTACTTTATTTGGAATACACCGCTCAGAATTAGATACGACTTGAAAGGTTTAAAGAGGAGAACTGTAAAGAAAACAAGAGCCCTCCTGGTCCCTGATTCTCCTTTTATGTGCCCTTATCGTAACAACAGATTTCATGTAAAACTTCGCTTAATAAGCCACGCCAGGACCCACAAAGTGAATTGTTTATAACTTAGTCGTCTTCAGAGACATGAAGGGTGAACATAATATTCCTTTCTGCTACAGGCACAAGGCCTGACATTTTATGGGAGAGTTAAATAGATTAAATCGACTGGTACTTATTTTCTTGACGCTCAAAAAATAAAAAACAAAGTCAGTCGATTTCGGCGGAATTTGAACTCAGAAATTAAAAACAGACGAAATACCGCTAAACATTTTGTTATGCGTGCTAACAATTCTGCTAGCTCACTACCTTGATACTAATACAGTAATAATAATAATAGTAATAATAATAATAATAATAATAATAATAATAATAATAATAATAATAATAATAATAATTAATAATAATAATAATAGTAATAATAATAGACGGTGTTGTCTCAAATATTTAACCCTAAACAGGCAGATCAGTTCCCTAATGTCAACGTCGAAGCTCGTCAAGCCTCACTGATAACAAAGCAAAATATAAACCGGAATGGACATCGATCGTATTACAAAGGGACAAGTACTCGAATGATGAGCCAGATTCTATTCGAAAAATCAGACTGCTGGTTCAAAACTTCCCGAAACACAAGAGCTGGAAGTACCCCACAACCAGGATATTCCAACAGGTGGCTACTCATTCTCGTCATCAAATAACCAAAAAGAAACAGAATGAAAATGGTCAAGGGAAGATAATAAAGATGTACTTACGGCCTTCTACCACAAATAAATCTAATACAGTACAAACCTTCTCACACTGGAGAGAAATGCACCTTGAAGTAAGACCCAACAGAAGAAACATTATGAAAAAGAAATTACTAACTGAAGTAGAGATTAATTGACCAAATTAAACAAACAGTAAGGGATAAAAGGAACTAAGCTGCAGCTAAAGAAGATACTACAGAGGAAATAATTATAGACCAGTCCAGGGATGATGAAAATGCAATAATGAGTGAAAGAGTTAAAGTAACTGACAGGCAAATTGAAATGCTCTCTGAACCAACCATAAACACTAAGGCAGAT
>NC_142928.1:75540684-75550684 GCF_046866305.1 Octopus bimaculoides | reverse complement strand
TTTAATGCCAAAAACGGTGAATCTTACAATATCGTTTAAATTTATATATTTCTGCTCTATCGAAACAACTTAACTTTCGATGCTGGTATCTGATGTGTTGTCGATCGTCAGTGACAGGAAAATTCGATATGTATTCTATGATTAATTTTACTGTATTACAGAACGTTTACTGATATCAGAATTATGTAAAACCTTAAAATAGTTGATTTGTATCAGAATTATATACAACCTTAAAATAGCTACTATAAATTGTTGATAATTTGGATATAAGCGATAGTTTATATATAGTTAGATTTTCTTATATAATTTTCTGTGTCTTTATTAAAGAGGAAAATATTTTTGAAGAACAATATCAGTTACATGATACAAAAATATCTATGAAATTCATGAACAGCACACCACCTCTCTATCTTTCACTCCCCCCCTCTCTCTCTCTCTCTCTCTCTCACATACTTTGCAAATTCTATACTTCGTGCGTTTTTTTCCTCAGTGCATGTTACTTTGTTGGTGGTTATATATGAGGAAATAACTGTTGTCTTTTACTTGAGTTAGAAATCTAGTCCAATATTGGTTAGTTTTTAATGAGAGTGGTTAATAAGCTTCTGATGTCATTAAAATTATACTGGAAAATTAGCCATCATTTACTTTTCAGTTTCGTCTTTCTAACAAGACAATAGCTATTAAATATTATCACGACGGAATATCTTCTTCCTGCATCTCTTGTTGAATAATTATCTTCCTTCAGATGTGCAATCTTTGTTGTAAGTATTGGCAAGTTCATTTTCTTTAATTATTATTTGTACATCTCTCAGCCAGTATTAAATTATCTTAATTTGCAAAATGTTTCTCTGCAAAAATGTTCGATAAGAGATATAATAGATAGGGTGATGCTAAACAATTTCTCTGTTGGGTACAATGTATATAATCAAGATGCCTAGATTGCAAAAAGCTCTGTGTAAGGCAGGAATAAATCTTACTTTTTCTAACTGCTGTATACAGCATAGATCTTGATGGGGTTACTACTACTACTACTACTACTACTACTACTACTACTACCACCACCACCACCACTAGTAGTAGCAGTAGTAGTAGTAGTAGTAGTAGTAGTAGTAGTAGTAGTAGTAGAAGTAGTAGTAGTAGTTGTTGTTGTTGTTGTTGTTGTTGTTGTTGTTGTTGTTGTTGTTGTTGTTGTTGTTGTTGTTGTTGTTGTTGTTGTAGTAACAGTAGCAGCACAACACTTATAAAAAAATGTGCAATACCACACAAAATGACAAATGACGAATTTGACGATTTTTTTCCGCTAAGCACATAGTTTAGAAATTGAAAGTAGAATTCTATTTGTACATTATACTAACTTAAAAGCAACAAAAATAATTACTTCCGACGTTATTCTATTCGATTTGTGTATTCAAATTTAGCTGTAGCTAGCAAATAAAATATATATTGGATTTCTTTTCCAGAACACTTGAAAGTAGCATTTTTTAAATAATTATGATAGAAAATTGGTTCAGTAACATCCAGGATTAGAAGTATGGGTGGCTTCCTTTTCTAATTTGATATATGTGACTATCAACCATCTGTAAACATACATAATCACTTACAAGCTATTAAGTATGCGAAGTGTATCGTACATATACAACCGATCAAAATTAAAACAATACAAACTAGAAGATGAGATTTCTTCTCCAAAAATTCAACGTGAACAAAATATAAATAACCTAAATCTGAACATATTGATGTTAATATAGGATTTAAAGAATTGTTCAGCAATATGTTTAATAATGAGAAAAAGAAGGAATAATTTCGTTTTGCGCATTCATTTTCATGTAATCTATCTATATGCCATGTAATCTATATACTATTATTTTGAAGAATTTCATACTGACTGCCCAAATTTATATTTACCTTATGAGGATTTTATTCATGTTAATACCAGAGTTATAACTTTTGAGAATATAAAACTATATCTTGGCACAGTATCTAACTGCCCGACTAAGGAGCTATGTCTCTTTGTCAAAGACACAAACTTCGGAGCTTGCCTTCTTTCTTTGTCTGTGTCAGTGTGTACGCATCTTCTTCTTCTTCCGGTCCGTCGTCAATGAATATGACTAAATTCATTAATCAAATTTCTCCAGACAGCAGCTAGCTGGTACCATTTGTCAGAAGTATTAGTTTGATCCTTGAGGTTCTGTTTGACAGTTTTCTTCAATCTCAATTTGGACCTACGAAAACGTTGCAATGACTTACACATGAGTTTATTGCTTTAGGAGTTGCTTTACATTAAGGGGAGGAACGTACAATTTCCAGTAAGTCAGACAGCCTCGTGATCCCAACAGACAAAATGGAAAAGGCGTTGCACTGGAGGATAGCGAGGGAGATGAGATGGAACAACCACTCTGACTCATAAAGCTCGCACTTGCCGACAGCCCTCTCCGCCCCGAGAGGGTGAGCAGAAATGTACTATGAGGGCCACGTACACCGGAGGTCTCCACTGCCACTGGTTCGACCATAATCCTGTGGGAGCCGTCTGCCAGTTGCATGAACAAGTATTTATTTCGGAGTCAGTTGTCGTCAAGTTTGCCAATGTCGTTTGTTGAGCGGAGACTTCTCTGCATCAATTGATGTTTCAAACGTTATCTGAGAAATAATTAACTAGATCGAGTAGGGGGACAGATAAGTTTATTATATGTTAAGCTGGTTACTCACAACAGGGTAACTTACAAACACTCATACACACAAGCCTGCACACAAGCCTGCACACAAACCTGCACACAAGCACTTGCGTGAACACACACACACACACACACACACACACACACACACACGCACGCATATATACACCCATACACACACACATTCATGCACACACACACTAAATCACACAAACACACACACAAACACGCGCGCGCACACGCACGCACACACACACACACACACACACACACACACACACAAAACAAACACACATTCACGCACACGCTGAGATCTCGAACAACTCGTCAAAAACCATTTAAGCAAACGAATGACTTTCATAATGAAATTTATGAAATAGGATAAGGTTTTATTATATATATAGTGCCAATACACTGCGTTTATGAATGAATATGTGAGCGTGTATGTATGTAGGTGTGTGTGTGTGTATGTGTGCGCGTGTGTGTGTGTGTGTGTGAGTGTGTGTGTGTGTACGGATGTCATATGCAATGAATTTAAATAAATGTATATTTAGGTGTTTGCTATGAAAAGAGACACAGTGGATATAAACAAGTTCTCTTTATCATAACTACGGCAACTTCAAAAGTGAAGTATTAGGGGTGGGGAGCTGTCGATAACAGTTAAAAACTAATCAGTTCGGTCCTCTTTAAAAACTAGTGATGTTCCTGTGAGATTGTGGTTATTAATGAGTTGCCATCAAGCTTGTACATTTTGGGAATTTCTTTAACCTTGTAAAGATATTGTTTACATCTCTGCAAAATCTGTGCTTCTTAATATTGGCAGCTAAAAATTGGAGTAAATGGCCTCAGATGATTCTCCATCAATGGACTAGAGTAGGAAGCCTAATATTCAACTGCCGCGGCCGCTGGGAGTCTATTCATGGAAAATATTTTCGACGTGAGTTTAAATACATGAATTTAAATTAAGACAATATAGCATAATTACTTGCGCGCGCGTGTGTGTGTGTGTATGTGTGTGTGTGTGTGTGTGTGTGTGTGTGTGTGTGTGTGTGTACACGAGCTGAAAGTTTATGGTCTTGGGCAAAATAAAATACAGGAGGATCAGCTAATTATTTTCTTAGACTCACACGCACTTATTGCAGTAGCCCTTCAGGTTTTCTAAGCCCTGTGAAAGAACTCGAAAGGTTGAGCCTCCACCCAAGCCTTTCCCAAGATCCTTAAAGTCAGGAACTTTTCAGCATCCTGCGTGTATATATATATATATATATTTACAATTGCAGCGTGGAAGGTGTTTATAAGCCATTTAAAATAACACACAAAATCCGTTAGATTCACTTCAACATTTAAATGTTGAAGTGAATCTAACGGATTTTGTGTGTTATTTTAAATGGCTTATAAACACTTTCCACACTGCAATTGTTTTCGTTCCAGCACACGATGTCAGATCAGGTCACTTGCTATGCAAGTGCATCTCCTATATATATTTATATATATATATATATATATATATATATATATATATATATATATATATATATATATATATATATACATATATATATATGTCCTATTTTAATTGCTGATATGACATAATATGTCGCATGTGTTTGTATATTGTTATTATTGTCCTTTAAGTAAACAAATAAACAAGTAAATTGACACAATACAATGTCTGCAAGTTGATGAATACCCCCCATTCCCCTCCATTTTCTTATTGCTATATATATATATGGGAACGAGAATGGGCCCCAACTATGCGAACCTATTCGTTGGCTCAGTTGAGGCCCAGATATTCTCAAGTTTCACTGGTCCCACTCCCGAACTATATGGCCCTTATGTTGACAACTGTATCGGTGCAACTTCACTCTCCCACGAACATCTAGACTCCTTCCTTTCTTTTGTCAAATCTTTCCATCCTGTCCTCCACTTCTCCTGCATTATCTCTGACACCTCTGCCTCCTTTCTTGACATTTCGGTCAGCATTCATCACTCCACTCTTACCACCTCCATCCACTACAAACACACAGACTCACACTCATGCCTCAACTTCTCCTCCTCCCACTTTAAACACACTAAGCTTTCCATCTCCCATTACCAATTTCTCGGCCTACGCAGGCTCTGTAGTGACGACCATGACTTTGAGACTCAGTCTCAACCCATGGCTGGCCACTCCATCCTACGTGGATATCGCCTCACAACTATCCACACCGCCCTTGCCAGAGCACGTTCCTTGGACCGTGCATCTGCTCTCTCACCCTGAACTCGGCCTGACGTCTCCCACCTCCCTTTTCCCCTCACCTACCACCCCACCACCCTACCTTTCGGTTCGATTCCCTGACTGGGCAGGGCGTTGTGTTATTGAGCAAAACACTTCATTTCATCATGCTCCAGTTCCCCTTCGATCAGGGGGATTGTTGGCCCGCTCAACTAGCCACCGAGGTGACATCATTTGAAGACTAAAACAATGCAAAAGTGCATTGTGACGAGTGATGTGTAATAACATCTGATAGCCTGGTTGGTCACGTAATCACGTGATATAATATATATATATATATATATATATATATATATATATATATATATATATATATATATATATATATATAATGGATATATATAGTTACGCATATATTACATATATATATACTTATATATATATACTTATATACTTATATATATATATATGCAGAGTGAGACATACAAGAATACATACATACATACATACATACAATTAGTACAGTTAGTACAGCGTCACGCGATTTATAACTGTGGAGATTCATCAGCGGGTGTGTTCGCGTTTAGACGTCAGTCGAGAAGAGACTGTTGACCCTACAAGTGATATACATATCAATAGATTGTCTGTCTCACGTATCTCCAGAGACACAATATTACAGATATCACAGGATTTATGAAAATGTTACATACATTGTAGCTTTGTGTAAAGTGAGAGCAACAAATATCATTTGTATGATACAATATAATTTTGCAAGGTATCACTTTCATCATTAGCAGATGCTCAGAAATATCTGCAAAAGATTACCTTTTCAAGACATGATGTTGTTGCTAAAACTATTTACAATATTATACGCAGGAACGATTGTCCTGATAGATACACCAAAAGCTCATCAAAACCAGAATATATCAACGCCTTTAACAAAAGTGAATGCTGGTGAAATTTTCTAATAAATGCAGAGCAGCGATCCAGTGCCAGTACAACGACTGACCTGAATGTGTTCTGTGTGATAGAAGATAAATATTATTCACAGCAATGAAGTTTAGCTTGCTAGCAGATGGGAATATTTCTTCTGAAGTTATAGAAAAAGAGAGCATCTATGAGGAACTAATGCGTAATGTACAGTTCCTATCTCCTGATTATAGATTCTCATTTGTAGCCATTTTCATAGAAACTCTGGTCTATGAAGCCATAGATTCGCATAAATCGTGGAACTGTAGCTTTCCAAGAAATAATAAATGAAATGACTCGTATCTTTCGAAACCAAATTATATTTTGTACACTGAGGATTTGCAAAACATTCCTAGAATGAAGGTTTACGCACAATCACAGTGAGAGCAGTGCTTACGGGCACAATAACACGCACACACACACACACACACACACACACACACACACACACACACACACACACACACACACACACGTACACATGCGTATATAACCAATTGCCCACTCGTATGCTTTCAGAGGCATGTACATGCACTCATACAGATATATATATATATATATATATATATGTGTGTGTGTGTGTGTGTGTGTGTGTGTGTGTGTGTGTGTGTGTGTGTGTGTGTGTGTGTGTGTTTGTATACATACATATATATATATATATATATATATATATATAGTAGGAATTTACAAAAAGAAAACCGGTGTGTGAACTACAAACAAATGCATTAGTTCAACGCTCGGGAAGTGAGAAAGTCTTTTACGTTTCGAGTCTATGCTCTTCAACAGAAAGGAACACAGAAATAAGCAGAGAGAGAAAATTTTAAAAAAAGGTTTAGTGGCTAGCGATCAACCAAGGTGAATGCCGGACAGAGGTGGTCAAACAGGAGAGCTATGAAAAAGAGGAGATAATAAAGTAGTGGTGATCCCAAAACGAAGGTACGCGTGCGTGTGGATGTGAGAGCTTGTATGTGCGTATGGATAGGGGCTGGTGACCTGGACGTGTGCGCGTGTGCATGCGTAGGTGTGTGGATGTTAATGTGGATACTGAGAAGTGGTCAGTGCTAGTGTGTGCAGAGTGGTATGATGTGACGTGGTGTGGTATGGTGGTGTGTTGTGATGGTGTGTGGTGTGGTGGTGTTGGGGTGTGGGGGAGGCCAGGGTGGGGGAATTTCAAGGGTGGGGTGTGGGTTGGAGTGAGGGTGGGAGTAGATATGTGGGAGTGCGGTGTGAGGGTGGAGTATGAGGGAATCCTATGATGGATACCTTTTATGTGTTTAAATATACACTTTATTTATATCAATATTATATAGTCTTTGGACTAAACTTTTACACGCTAGGCCACTGGTGGTAGAAATTTTTAATATTTTTATTTCCCTTCGATATTATTAAATATATATATATATATATATATATATATATATATATATATATATATATATATATATATATATATATATATAGTGGTTAGACAAAATAATGGAATCACCTTAAAATTTCAAACAAATTTATTTGCATATGGGGTAGGACCGCCTTTGGTAGTAATTACAGCTTCAAGTCTACGAGGTATAGACTCGTACAATGTTTGAATTATTTCCAAAGGAATTTTTGACAATTTTTCAGTTAAAACAGTCTTCAGTTCTTGTAGTGGTGATGGTGGAGGATATTGACTCCTTACTTGTTTTTCGAAAATGCACCATAAATATTCAATAATATTGAGATCTGGGGACTGTGGTGGCCAGATAAGGTGTCTAACTACTCTTGAATGTTCCTCGCGCCATTCACTAACAACTTTAGCTGTATGAATTGGTGCATTATCATCCTGAAAGGTTGCGTTTCTCCGGAAGCAGTTCCGCAACCATAGGATGAATTTGATCAGATAAAATGCTTAAATAGCCTTGACTATTAATTCTGCCATGAAGGGAATCCATTGGGCCGGCAGATTTCCAAAGATATAGACCCCCATCAACAAGTTCATCACAGATCCACCTCCATGTTTAACAGTTGGAAGAAGGCAGTCTGGGTCAAATGCTTCTTTTGGCTGTCTCCACACGTATATTCGGCCGGTGGTTGGAAATATGGTAAAGGATGACTTGCCCGAGAAAATAACATTCTTCCACTGCTCTAGGGACCAATTCTGTAGGTTTTTACTCCACTCTAAAAGCTTTGCAACGTTTGTTTTTGAAAGTAGTGGTTTTCTGATTGCAGCCCTCCCATGAGATCCGGCTTTGTGCAGCTCCCGGTGAACAGTTATTGTGAAAACTGGGTTCTCGAGGTGGTCATTAAGCTCTGCAGTAATTTGGGGAGCTGTACTTTTGTGATCTTGTCTAACAATTCGCGTAAGTGTCCGACAGTCCCTATCAGAAAGTTTTGGTTTTCTTCCGGAGTTTTGTCTCGACGATGGGGTCTTGCCTCTTTCTCAAAGTCTCTCATTACTTCCGAGACAGTACTTCTTGATACACCAAACATTTCGGCTGTTTTCGTTACGCTAGCGTCTGCCATACGAGCACCAACAATTTGACCGCTTTGAAAGTCCGATAGATCTGTCATTTTAATTAATATTAATTACCTTTTTCTGATGTTATCTGAAAAGAAACAGCAATTTTCAGCAAAACATATTAAGCAACACTAATAATAAACAAAACAGCATAAAAGTAAATAAGCTTTTGATTGTTTTATAGATATTTCAAAATTATGATGCTATGATGCTAGGTTTTTCCATTATTTTGTCCAACCCTTGTATATATATATATACTCAATAATGCATTTATACATTCACGATGGCTATCAAAATGATCATGCATTACACTTCCTTACAGTTTCCTTCTAAATGTATTTGCCAGCACACCATGGGTTCTCATGATGATAAATATAATCCTCGTATTGCAAGATTCAACGTGTTCCTTCAAGCCTCAGACAAAATTTTAACGGTGGATGCAATTATGTGCTGGGAAGCAAGATTACGATTACCCCTGCCTTATTTACAGCTTCTCTAAAACTACCTTAGAGGGTAAACAATGGAAATAGTGGTGTTTTATGGTCACAGACACACGTTGTTCTCCGCCAGCTGGAAAGGATTATTCCTCAGAAATATATGGATGTAAATTTTTCATATCGTTTGGTATGTAATTTTCCTCTTACAATAATTAGCAAATCCACACTACCAGTTGATATATTTTAGATATTCCCTGATATTTAAGCATTTCGACTGTGCGCGTGTTCTGCACAGTTCCAAATGGCTACTATACAAACTTGTCGATATATGAAATTGTCACAAAGTGTTACTCGCTCCAGGATCTAATCTAGTTAATCTCGTTTTGCTCCTAATAAATGAAAAGACAACTTTCTTATATTGTGTAGTTTTATTTAATGCGTTGGAGTACGTATCAATGCGGGAAGTCTTGCCGCTGCAGAACATATCCCGAGGGAATCCTTGGCCTAGACGACTTGTGTGAAAACAGATGAACTGTAAATGACGTTGTTGTCCTGTAAGACTCAAGAATTCCTGCGTTCTTTCGCGTCTTCAACTACAAATACCAAATCTATCATTCGTAGCCCGATAATAAAAAATTCAATTTTTTTGGAAGAGCATACGATACGTTTGCAGATGTGTGTAAAGCTTTATCAAGCGGCAGAAGATCTTACATCCGAATGTATTCGAACATTATAAATATGACTTTACAGGAATATATTTTCTTCAACGCTGATTCGTTTGACTTTATATAATATCTTTATTTTTGAATAGCTTTTCTAAATATCTAAATAACTATCTAAATAACTAAATAAACATGCAGTTCTGTATTTAAGAGATGAGGAATTATGTACATTATTTACATTATTTACATTTGACGCAAAAACAGAGACTAAAATGGAAATTATTTACATTTGACGGATACTAGTCCACATCATGTTTGTTAACACAACGTTTCGGCTGATATACTCTGCAGCCTTCATCAGGTGTCTTAGGGAAATTTCGAACCTGGGTTCCCATTTCTACGGTTTTCTTTGATGTTGTTATTATTATTATTATTATTATTATTATTATTATTATTATTATTATTATTATTCAGGTCACAACCTGGAATCGAACTCGGAATCTTGGGATGAGTAGCCCGCGCTCTTAACCACTACGCTATATGCCCGTGGG
>NC_142928.1:75523184-75535684 GCF_046866305.1 Octopus bimaculoides | reverse complement strand
ACAAGACGGAATAGCCAAGACGAGAAATTGAAACAACAAAAAGATTAGCTCGTAGGAATTTTTCCGATGTTTGTGTACAGTAATCGAGTTTGAAAGGGCCTGCAGTTATTTACTTCCTTACCAAATGGAATCAGAATCCATTTTTTTTTTTTTTTGAAGAACGCATATTTAAATAAGATTTACTCAAGCTATTTCAAATAATCTCTCGCGAATCAGCTGTTACTAACTGTAACTAAGTGGATGCTGAAAGAAGTCATATACCACAATGTTCTGCACACATTTAACTATACTGAAAAACAAAAATTGCTAATATTATTTATAACAAAGTCAAATTGCTTCAAATCAATATTACAAGTAAAAGACAGCAGAACATTGCTGCAGGGCTCGATCGTCTCAACGAATATCATGATTGAAATGAGTGAAGAAAAAAAACACAGAGCTTAAAAACTATATTTATATGTGTGTGTGAAGGGGGTGCATGTATGTATGTGCATGTATATATATATATATATATATATATATATATATATATATATATATATATATATATATATATATATATATATATATATATATATATATATATATATGTATGTATGTATGCATGTATGTATGTATGTATACATATATACAGTTGCATATAACCATGTAATATCTACACTGCAAAATGTTATAATATATTATATATATACATACACACACACACGCACACACACACATTCATTTATGTAAATTTCTGCACAAAACACTACATGTTTTCGTGCTCCTGAGTTTTTTCTTTTGTTTTTTTTTTTCGCTTGCATGTATGATAAATGTATGTATACAATATATGTACGTACAGGTTATGTTCATGAATATACATGTGTACAGGTGTGTGTTAAATCTTATTTATTCTAAACTATATATAACTTAAGATCTAGCTCTATAATTATAAACCCATACTTTAGACAAGGAAATAGAAAAAAAAAAGAACTGTATTTCTTGTAGGCAGAATTATCGGGTGGAAACTATGTAAATACAGAAATATTCTCTCTCTCTCTCACACACACACACACACACACACACACACGCACACGCACACACAAACACACACACACACTCACATACACACACACACACGCACAAACATATACACGCGCGCGCACCCTCACACATATACGCATGCACATATTCACACATGCAGTTACACATACATGCGCCCCATGTGAACTCAACAACTATGTATGTATGTATGCATGTATGTGCAAGTACTCTGTACGAGTACGTGTGTGAGCATGGCTTACCATCTATGCAAAAACTTTTCATCTAACAGAGGAAAATAAATGACAGCCTAAAGCAATATTCATGGTTGTTTAAATAGCATATCGCTGGAAAGCTTTACTTTTACACACATGCAAAAACGAGATTACACACATGCAACAACGAACATATACACATGCAAACACATAAGTACCTGTACATGCGCACGTGTGCATGTGGAGTGCTTGTATGCGCGCTAAATATATTCTTGTATAAGTTCATTTGTGTTTATCTTCATATGTATATGTGTGTGTGTGTAGATAGATAGATAGATAGATAGATAGATAGATTCTAAAGCCAATAGATATTAGATTCTGTAACTTTTGTAATATAAAGACATATACGTCTGTTATTCCACCACAAAAATATGCTCTCAGGAAATAGATCCTTTAATGGGGTTTCGATTCCCAATCAAAATACTTATGTTGCATCTTCACCGCTTATCATACTTTTACTGTCAAACGTAATAAGGAAATTACTTGCCATTTCCTCACTCCTAAAATGTTCAAGCTACATAAGAAATCACTTATACAAGAGGAAGTAAAAGGTTAGTAAATACGCGAGAAAGAGTGAGAGGAAAAGAGTGGAGACAGAGGGACAAAGAGGGGAACTTTGAGATTGATGTGTATAATAGTTTTATGATATCACAGGCACTTAGTAGTAGATATTATGCCCCTATTAACCGTGTCCATGACCTCGCTTCGATTTCCGGTTCAAGCGAATATATTTTATGTAGAGTAAAACCCGGAATTTTATAACAGAGATGTTCTACTTCGGCACTTTATATACTTTAGCAATACCTTGAAATACGACACGTACACAATGCTATTTTCTCTTTGTTGTTAATAAATCCTGATTGGAATGAAGTAAAGAAATCAATGTGATGGGTTTCGCGATAGTGCAAGAACAGATGAGATAAAATAATCTCCTGAGTACCATTATTCAGGTTCCATTTCGACCATTGTTCAAAGCACACCTGCGACGTCCTCTGATATTTCTGAGGAAAAATTTTCTTCTTCTTTACTTCAGTTCATTTCATAACAAGTACTTTCTAGTTTTGTTTTGTATTTTTATCCCGATAAAAATTACTAATCTCTGACGAAAATGTCTGTTCAGAACAAGTATAAGTTTTCATACATATGATACGATAGAAATCTTAGACAACCACAAGATCATGTGATTCTTGCAACGAATTATTAAGTTCAGCTTTAAGCACCCGAAAACCTATGCTAAATAATAAATTATTATTGGTTATAATTTGATTGAGTGATGTTCAAATGTTTAAAGTGTAAAGTATCGTATAGAAAACGCCAAACCGGTTTCCATAAAGTTTAATCATTTCGTAAATCAGCATCAAGCATGGTAAATTTATTGGCTTAAAGATACTTTTTTAATGTTCTAACTTTCATTATCTATATTGGTTGGTGAATGTTTAACAGACGGTTCAACGCCAGACTGGCGGATTTATGGTATTTAATTTTGTCTCTGATGACTTTAAACTATTCTGTGATCATCTTTTACAAAGTTATTACATACTAATAATTTAATTCAATTTATTGTCATTAAATACGAATACTACGGAAAGTAGATTACAAATCGAACTGCCATAACAAAAGTTTTAATACGCATCAAAACACATTATAATTCAGAACACACGAACAGAGTAATGGAAGATGCACTAATAATGAAATTATTTCAATGATAACTTGGTTCAATAGACAAATACAATCACAAACAAACATGTGTATGTGTACGTGAGTATGAGTGTGTGTATGAGTGCGTTTGTATATGTGTGTATGTATGTTATCTCTGTCCCCTTATATATGGGTCTGTGTGTGAGTGTGTGTATGTAATGTATATATGTATGTATGGATGGATAGATGTATTCATCTTCCAGTCGCTAGGATGCTGCTGCGCTGCTAATATATTATGTGTTAAATACAAACGTCTGTTTGCCAGTCTTGTATTTTGAATCCTATTTCTACCGCATATTTTTCAACACGGTGAAAGTGTCATCTCGAATAAAATTAATTTGTTTTTTTAAATCATCGTAGTTATGTTATAATTTTATAGTTTTGCATTACCTCTTTGCATTCCACTTTCATTTTACTTCGATTTTGTACGGTGTTAGGGTTCTTTTCGTCAAAGTATATAGATATACAATAAAAGAAAAAGTGTCCTTTTATCTGCCTGTAACGGTTTTCCAAAACCATGAAGAGCAATATACTTGAAATTACTGCTTCTGAAATTGGACTGTAAAAACTCTTATATAAACACTAGGAACAAAGGCAGTAGAACGGAACCTAACAGAGGTTTCTGTATGGTTTTTAATCTTTGCCTTCAATTTAAGTATTAACTTCAGAAATTTAAACGTAACATGATTAAACGCCTTGTTACCTATAATCACAACATGACAAAAATTAATTTACAGCCACGTGTGAATAAGTAAATAAGCAAAACGAAATAGACACCATCTGAGCATCTAAAGTATGAAAATAAAAACAAAAGTATAATTTAAAGGACATGGTTAAAATTTCTGCTATTTCTATACATGCAATAAAGACGTATGTTCATGTAAGTGTGTGTGTGTGTATGTGTGCAGATGTACGCGCTTGTAGCTATTAGTGTTTTCTTATAATGTCATAATTTACCATGTATACAAAAGTACGTGTAAACATGCACATGGGCACAGAAATCAATATAAGTGCCTGAGAATAATTCTAAAATACAATAAATCGGAATATAATAATAAGTTTCAACTGTAGCTGCAGGGGTATATACGAATCACAACGAACAAGTACTTTATTTTGGTTGAAGCTATGTGCAAAAGCAAGTCGATAACAAAAGTGAAGCGTTAATGCTTCAAATACTTGCCTAGTGTAAGTCCTCGACGTAAGGCTAGCAGCCAGGATGAAATTATTCTGACCTCATATTATGTCAATTACAATAAAATTCATGGTTGAGGCAAACTTGAATTGTAGCAAAATGGGTTTGAAAAAGTGTTAGTGAAGAAAATGGCTGATATATCAAAAAGAATTTGGGGAACCATTCTTCTAGACTGAGATCCTCAAGAGCAATTTTGTGAGTTTGTTGACATCGCCAAGCAAAAAAGATATAAAAATGAAACTAAATATCGTATAATAGATTCAGCCTAAGTAAGATATGTGGGGATGAATACTAACAGTGAATGGTACAAAATTACAAAGCAGTAAGGAAAACAAAGATAGTAAAACGAACGAATAATTAGATCGAAGTAGTTTTCAACACAAACGCCAAAACATAAAGGAATTCAACAGCAAAAAAAAATAAGAAATAAGAAAATATATAACAAATTTGGTTGCTGAAAGTATTAGGTATATATAGTGAGTGTATTGTATATCTATACGACTTGAAAACTAAGCGACGTTGTATCAGGAGAAAAATGTCTCCTACAATGATACATAGTCATACTTTAGTAATTTAAAAACCAAGAATTCTTTTACTTTTACAAATTATGCTAGTGGAATTATAAGTGTGCTTGCCAAGGAAGTAAACAAATGTAGCTTTCAGGTCAACAAGTTAATTTTCTAAGAAATGTAGCGTCATAACAGTAGATGTCTAGGTAAATTAATGAAATATCTAACAACACAAGTTGAAACCAAACCGTATCTAAAATTCACTTTATGAAATCATTCAACGTAAATTTTCTTTTTTTGCTCTATTTACTTTAGTTGTTTAATTGTAGCTACGTATACTTCGATGCCATTTCAAGATAAAGTCAGTTATATCGATCCTAGAATGTTGACTAGTAGTTTACACTATATGTAGGACGACTTTGGAAGGATTAAAGGCAAAGTCGTCCTGCATAGAATGTAAACTTGGAACCTAAATACAGAACTAAATAAAAGATATTTTGCTGACACTCTACCGAATTTGCATCCACCGCTTAATATCTAGATATTTAAAAGAAAGAATGCACGTTTCAAGTGCTCCTTTAATCACTAATATTGTAACCGCCTTGAGATGCCATATTTTCTCGATTTCAATGAGCAAATCTTTATATTTTCTGAGCTTGTTAAATTCTTTTGCCGAGATATCATGATTCTAAGGAATATGCATGCTGATCGATAAACAGACATTATTGTTTTGGTCTTTTACACAATATCCAGTTTATTAGTTTTGATGGTTCGGTCTGAATGTACTGGAAAGTCCCTATGTGTCGTTATATTCTCTCCCTCAGTAACAGCTTCAGAGTGGTACTTATACTATTTATCAACTGTTTTGATTTTATAACGCCGACATACTAACCAATATAGATATTGGCCAACTCTGTCGTGTCTTTATTTGTAATCCATTGGTGCTAAAACTTTACATCCCACGATTAGGTGGAACATGCTTTCACTCTCATCACTACAGAATCGGCACTTTGTGTCTATTCCATTTTTCATCACATTGGCTTGGTAGTTTCGGGTCAATAATCTTTGATCTAGAGCAGCTAATATGAAACCTTCGCTCTCTGCCTTTAGGCCGAGCCCCGTAACCCCTGATGGATGTGCCTCTGGTCTACATCAGCCAATTGTTCATATCAGCCAATTATTCATACGCTTTTTTCTTTGCTATTGATTCAAGTCTCGATCACCTTGGGCTCTGAGAAGGTAAAGAAGACCTACGTCTGCCTTTGGGTGATGCATCATATTGAAACTCGGCAGCTTACGTATTTCGCTGATAATCCTGTCCAATACATTGGAGCTATAAATAACAACGTGAACAGCTAGAGAATTTATGGCTAACACCTTGTTATGTGCATTTAGCTCAGATTTCAGAACTGCACGAACCCTCCTATAATATTATTTCCTGATTTTCTCTTTCGTGCTTGCATATTGAATGCCAAGGTCTTCATTTATTGCTAGGTATTTGTTTTTTGCTGCTTTTATAGCTGTGTCAACATGTAGCACGAATGAATTTGAGGTCTTCAATTTCCCTTTCTGGAAAGTGGCCTGGCATGTTTATTAAGGCCGAACTCAATCTTGGTGTCATCACTGAATGATTTCACAGTACCTAATATGCCTTCAAGCTCATCATTGTCCTTGCCATATAGTTTCAAATCATCGGCCCACAGATTGTTTATCCATGACTTATAAAATTTTCACTTCCATCCTTGTGGAGAAAATATATACATTTATGGATCAGAGCGATATTTTCTCCATTGATCAAAAAGGGTGCTATTGAGGCTCATATGGATGCAAAGGTGGTTTAATTCTATACAATAGACGGCTTATTTTCTTGTCAATTTTATACTCATACCTTGTTTTGTTAAGTTCACTTGTAAGTGTTATTAGAGCTAAGCAAACATTTTTTTCTCCACAAGGAAAGATGCAAAAATTTTATAAGTGGTCCAAACAGCTTAGCAGGCCGATAGGTTTTTGAAATTTTGGTTTTATTATTCTTTGGTAGTAAGTAATGCCATTTGCTAAGTAGTCGGGTGTTTTCTTAGGATCTCTTTGTTTCATTGAACAGCTGCATCAACTTTTTGTCTGCGCACAAGTGCGTTATCTTTCCACTTATGAGCCTTCATCGATGTCATCCTTAATTCTGCTATCGTTATCTCTTCCCATGCTTGTTCTGGTAAATTTTGGTAGGACTCTTCTGTGCGTCTAATCCAATCTGCATTTTCAAAGTATGTCTTTTCATCAGTCCTGATATTTTTCCAAGTTTTCAAATTCTTTCGTGAGAGGGCATCTTCAAATGTTACTTTCTCCTTCTCTCTTCTCTATTGCTCCGTAAAATGTTTTGGCACTAGATACGAACAACTTACTTTGCTTGTAAATATTGAGTCTTTTCTCAAATTTCCGTATCATTTGAGCTTTTGTGTAGATTTTTTTTTTGTTTCTTTTATTGATATAAGTTCTTCTTTTGGTGAGAATCCATGTTTCTTCTTCGTCTGTCTTCCTTTTCTGGATCTTACATCATTTCCACAGATTAGTTCATTTAATATCGATATTTACCCTCTCATTAACTCAATCTCTTTTTCAATTTTACTTCTCCAGTTTCGATTCTTTTGTTTTTTCGGAGGCATACAAATGGTTTCAATTCCCTTAACAAATACGTAAATAATCTCATTTAACTCCGTGAGATCAGGTTTTAATTCTTGCATGATATTTTTCGTTACATACTTTTTCATTTTAATTTGTTTTTGTTTTGTAATTTTGCATTTTAGCGGTAATTATGTTGTTTTCTATCATTCATACTTGCTTGTCTTACAAATTTAAGCTTCTCCAGAATGTTTTGCTTCATATCCATCATGAACTCTGTGTTCTTCAGAAAATGTGTGGTCTTCAAATACTGTTTCTTAACCACATTCTTGGTTATCTTTACCAAGTTCATTAGAATTACTTATACCTTCAGGCCTTTGCGTGATTTCGTCATATGACAATCTTTCAATTAAAACTCGTGGTGGGCTACTCTACTTTCTTTATCTGATTGTTTTATTTCCTTCCTATCATACATTTGGGTTATTGTCTGCCAAGTTCTTGGTCCTGATTATTTCGTTATTTGTGACTCTATTGTTTCCAAAGATATTCTTCCTAACATTTGCTAATTTCTTTTCGTTCAAATAGGGTCTGCTGCCTTGATTTCGTGTTCTCCATATTTTGTAAGTCTTTGCGGCGTGTCTCTCTTGAGATGGCTGGCCTAATACATAGTAATAAGCGTATATTATTTCTTTATACTCTTCTCGTGTCAACTTGATCCTCTTGTATATTTCTTTCTGTGGTATCTGTGATATTGAACTTGCAGGAGTCGAGTTGTGGCAGTTCTCAATCAAGTGACCATCCAGGTTCGTATTCGGAAAAGAGTTTCTGCTAGTGGATGACTTTTCGACCCCAGGCCGGCTCTCCCCCGAGGGACGCGCTTCCGGATTAACCTTAGGATAGGCGATTTCGTGTACTGTTTTAATTTTCTTTTTTTTTTTTTGTTTCGTAAGACATTTTTGTGCTACATTGATATTATTAGTATTGAGCCCTGTGTGGCTAATGTAGAAACGGTTATTATTATCCCTATCATTACGATCAGCACCATTATTATTACCTCCACCATTATAGCCGTTACACTTACCATTACCATGCCATTACAGAAGCCGTGGTCATCGTTGATTACCACTAGTATCGTCTCTATCTCTGTCCCAGCAGCTGACACCAACATAATTGGATTAGCTTCGGTTTTATTCTTATTTCCGAAACATGAAAAATATATTCCGAATGTAGACTGCAATCCATTACAACTAGTTCATGATATTTATGTATGTTTTCTGGACAGACTACAACAATAAGCAATGCCATCATTGAAATTGCTTCTTAGAAATATATGTGAAATACAGAAGAATATTTTACTTTTCATTCATATTTTAGGAACTTTTGCTCCTAACAAAGAAAGCTGAAACGTACAAGGCAGACATTCTCCAAATAAAAAAAATAAAAGGACGATAAGAATTTGCAAATACGGCCGTAAGTCGTTTTGATCTTGATACTGCATGCAAATTACAGTATTTATATAGAAGGTGATAAAGGCAGTTTCTGTGCGTTCGTATTCATATACAAGAGGTGGTTGTGCTTCACCGTTACCTCACCAGGAATCGCAGTAGGAAGAAAATACGCCTAATCACTTTGGTTGCGCTGTCCAAAAGCTATAGATTTAATTCTCCCACAATGTAGCACGACAACGTGCGCCATCCAGTGGTCAATGGTTGAGGCAACTGGTTTCAAGGAAGGTAACTGTCTATCATATCAAGACACCTTGGGGCAGTGTTAATACGCTTGGTGAAGCCACGATTGTGTGAAAGCTTTGTTATCGTAATTAGGGCACGTATTCAAATTTACACTTTACAATACAAGCCAAAACCACTTGTGTCTCCTTACATCGTAAACCTGAAAGCTTCATATTAACGGTTCGGTCGCCAGTAAAAAGAAGAGACGAGACTTTTTAAAGGAAAGACTGTTGATCTTACAGAGATTTCTAAAACGATTTGCTGAGAGAAATTGATTTGTCTGCACCGAAAATCAAATACAGGCAAGCGTCTACAGTATTGATAAATCTGCTTTATATATAAAATTAAACGTTACAATAGTAGTCGTAGTTTTACAATAACACCACGTTTCCTTGGAGCAACTCTATGGACCGACAGATAAAACTAAGGAGACGAGATGCAAAATACTGCATAAACAAAGGAGTGAACCCATACGAGAAAGCTGAAGATTAAAGAATATTTATATGTTATTTATTATTAAATTACTTTTCGTCTACAGGAAGAAACGTTGTGTTAAATGTTTGATTTTTAATTAAAAACAAATTAATTTCTGATTTGTTTCTTCAATATTAATTTTTTTACAATCAGAATATTTGGAATGGAAGTGGTTTTTTATTGTCTAGCTAATTTCAACACCTCATCGATGTTTTGAGTGATTCTCTATTCTTCTAATACCTAACGTATACAAAACTAAACAATTAGACATCCATTTCAATTGAAAAGCCATTATTATATTTTTGTAATATATTTTTAACGCATAAATTAATACAAAAATTCTTCCATTTAAACAGCTCTATACGGCGTAATAAACAGCATAAATAACGATACGATCTTGAAGGCAACAATTTAATAATGTCACTAGCACAAATGAAGAATATAAATGTCTGAACATCGTCAAAAAATAGAAATAATCTAGAGGTTTGACACACTAACCGAGCACTGGTGGATGTATTTCTTACACACCCAATCTTTGGTTCTGGTTTTGAATGAAAACTGCCATTCTGAATAAGTACTACATTTTAGTGGTCTTTTCCGAAAATATACCCCTAAATCGTCGCTTTTTTCCTTGTTCTATTTATTGTTTTGTTTTGAGGCTTTTTTTTTCTCCAAGAGAAAACAAACTTCAGGATGGCGTTCTTTTTCAGAATATATTGAATGCAACTTCATGGTGGGGTTTCATTTGTCCCACTCGGCGATACTCTGGAGAAACTTGGAAAATTCCTTAGTTGCTTGCGATTTATATTTACAGCTTCACCAAATATATCGATATAATATAGGTTAGTCACTATTTGAATCTATCGTGTTGCGCTTCATTTCATCGTCTGTTCATACAACAAGCATACCTCTTATTTTTTCAAATGTTTACTCCTTGAATGAGTTAACATTTCTGCCGATAACAATGAAGTCGTCATTCCAAAAACTGTTACTTGTCCGAAATTATTCTAATTGTTGAAGTGGCAGATGAATGTCAGGCGAAGGTAATGTACCCACGTTTACCTGACATTCGCCTGCTTCCACTCACCTCAATACTTGCAATTTTACCCCCGTTGTCAGTCCTCGGTGTAACATAGAAACATTCAATACTTGGCGACAGATTGTTCTCAACTCATGATAGATGAAACATTCTATGAAAAATGCTGGAGAATACAGGAGTAGAATCTCGTAGCATAATAACGATCTTTTCTACAAAACAGGCTTATTATCTTTGCGAAGGAACACATTCTCACTTTCAGATTTACCTTCATGATGCAGCAAACAACAAGGGAGAAATGCCAGTTTATTGTTATCTTCCATTTCCAGTTATAATCTTTTTATCCATCAGCAAATTTGTTTGCATTCAAAATCATGTTCTCACTTCAGATTTAAACAATCTTCGCAACGAAACGAAAGAATTCGGGTGGCAAAAGAAAGAATGAATTGGTACGGGTAAACAATGACTGGGGGCGGGGTAAGAGAGGAAATAAGAGAAATCTTGAAATATAATGGACTAACAATATCCACCATTAATAAGGTCAAATGTGTTGGATACCCTATTATATCAAAGAGAAAGTCAAAAGAGAACATGGACGATGAATTAATATCAGGAAGGTCTCCAAGAAAGGAATCGAGAACGGTTGTTGAATATGAGAACTCTTCAAATAAGAAGTCAAGGTCAGGGATGATTTGGTGCTCCTATATGTCATTAAAGTAAACGAGGTTATTTCCAATAACTTCAACCTGTTGCCTAGCTTATTATTATAATTATAATTATAACATCTTTAACATAATGGAATAATGTCGAGAACAATGTTTAATACGAGGTCACATTAAAGAATGTTTAATATGAGGTGTTTAATAAAGACTAGGTATGTTTAATAAAAGATAAATTATTTATCATCCTCAGTTTAGCATCATCTCCTTCGAAATAGTCACCTGGCGCAGCAATACACTGATCCCAGCGTTCCAGCCTCTTTTGGAATCCAGCCTGGAAGTCGTTTTACATAAGCGAGTCGAGGACCTTCTGTCATTTCATTCTTGATCTCGACAACGGTGTTAAAACGGCGATCTCTTGAGGAAGAGACGGAAGTCTGCAATTGATGATGTGGGATGAAAACCGGGATGACAGACTGGGATAGGAGCTGTTTCGGTGTATAACCTGAGTCTAAATAATTTCTCCATAGGTTGGTCAGAGGGACTACAACTTGGTGTCTACATTCCTTCAGGAGACTAACGCAGAATAGTATTTGACCTCATTTATTGCTGCTATGATGTCTGAAGCAGTGAAGGTTATGTCCTAGATTTTATGTTGGGAATCAACTTCGTTCACTTCTCTTACGTCAATATCAGTAGGGTCACTAATGAAAGAGCGGTATTGTTTCTGCAATATTTCTGCCATTTCTTTCGTTATTATCGATCAGTTGCCCAATGGGTGAGACAGCGGTTCTATTTTTATTGCATAAGAATAAAACACTTTTCGGTTGTGTCTGATGTTTTTGATTACCCACTGTTCCTCTGCAGCTCTTTGATTTTCAATGGAGGTTTTCATGTCGGTCTCCAGATAAAATTTTTCCAACTCCAGCCTTTTCATTGTTGTTTAATGTGGATGTTGTATGTGGGAGCATCTTAATTGGTTAATTTTTCTATTGAGCCTTTTGGTGCGCCTGACGAGTGTTTTTTTTTTCTTTTAGGGAGCCGGTTTCAGTTTGTGTTAGTGGATTTCGTAGGAGCGTGTTTTGAGCATGTATAGGTGACAATGTTCTCAAAGTGTTGCCATGCAATCTCAATGTGAGTGGAACTGATATATATATATATATATATATATATATATATATATATATGAATGCGCTCTTTTAAAGCCTAACCAGGCTCATGGACCCGTTTTCCCGGTTTCAATGGCGTATGTGTTCCCCAGCTGGACGGGACGCCAGTCCATCGTAAGGTA
>NC_142928.1:75513184-75520684 GCF_046866305.1 Octopus bimaculoides | reverse complement strand
CGATCTAATTTAAATGGCCTCAAGAAAAAGCAACACAGAATCAAATACCCCAATTCCGTTATTAAATGTAATATATCTGTATGCTTACAAATACATATATATATATGCATCTCTATATTTATATATGATTATTATATATATATATATATATATATATATATATATATATATATATATATATATAGTTTTAGGGAAAATAACCAATTTTCAAGAACTCATCGATGAAAATCCACTATCACATATAGAAAAAATAATAATTAAAAGCACAATAAATGAGTATAATATAAAGTAAAGTAAATATCATAAGATAAATATAATAAAAAGATTACACGTGTTTCATAACCAATTTTCAAATAGAAAAGAAATTTAAATTGATTAAAATCAATTGAAATTATCGAAAATAAATTCTATTCAAAAATATAGCTACTCGTCAGATCGTAAGTAGAACAATAATTAGATATATATCTCAACCAACAATAAGTACCAAATGAATTAATATGAAATACTTATTATATAAAGATAGAAAAATTATTAAAAAAATATCATAATATCAAAATAATAACCATTCAATAATCATCCCTTCATCCATTATAATAACATGTATATTATATACAAAAAACATCTTACATAAATTAACATTGTTTTAAATTATCATTGTTTTAAATACAAGTTGAACGAAGTTTAAGTTTAAAATAATAATGAAGATAAAATTAGTACATATTTAACCGGTGTAATAGTTAAAGCTATACTATTTAAAGCTAAAGACGTTTATTTAATTATAATTAAAGATCAATTGAATAATAGAAAAATACAAGATTATTTATTTCTACAAACGTAATAATAAAAAATATGAATGAAAAAATTATGAATGGAAAAATTATGAATGAAAAAATTAGGAAAGAAAAAATTATTAAGAATAAAAGATTAAACTTTATATATATATACAAAGTTTTGATTTAAAAAAAAACTTTAACGATATTATAAACTATAAAGATTAATAATTAATCAAATATTATTAATCAAAAATAATCGAAAATATATCAACACTATTCCTAATCGAAGTTCTAATATTATGTTGAAATGAAACTATAACTTCTAAATAATTTAGTGTTAAATAAGTTATCTATTAAAAATAGATAACTTAGATTATTTTTAATAGATAACTTAAGTATTTCATATTAATTCATTTGGTACTTATTGTTGGTTGAGATATATATCTAATTATTGTTCTACTTACGATCTGACGAGTAGCTATATTTTTGAATAGAATTTATTTTCGATAATTTCAATTGATTTTAATCAATTTAAATTTCTTTTCTATTTGAAAATTGGTTATGAAACACGTGTAATCTTTTTATTATATTTATCTTATGATATTTACTTTACTTTGTATTATACTCATTTATTGTGCTTTTAATTATTATTTTTTCTATATGTGATAGTGGATTTTCATCGATGAGTTCTTGAAAATTGGTTATTTTCCCTAAAACTATATATTTTATATATACTTTATCTATAAGGCTCGATTTAATATTAATTTTTTATAAATTGATTTTAATTGAGTTTTTTACCTGTAATTTTGGATTTTGTCCCTAATATTATTATATATATATATATATATATATATATATATATATCAATTCCGACAACAAAGATATATGCATATAGATATCGTTTGGTGGCATAGTATATGACAATTCTACACATATTTCTAAAATAATTCTTTGTTGTCGGAATTGATTGCATGATTATAAATTACATAATTTGAAAACTGATATGTTTCCGCAATAGTCTTTTGTAATATTTTTGTTTGGTTATTTTCTATATAAAAATATTTCTGCTTTTATATGAATACATAAGTATATGAACATAGTATATGAGGATGCGTAGAGTACATGTATGTGCGAAGATGTGTGGAAACACACACATACACATACATACATATATATATATATATATATATATATATATATATATATATATATATATATAGATAGATAGATAGATATAGATATAGATATAGATATAGATATAGATATAGATCTTACAGGTGTTTAGGGGATATTATGAATATCCCTTCAGCAGAGACGGTAGTAGAAGGTTAAATAGAGGAATATTTGAGAGCGAATTATTATGGAAAAGGATGAGATAGGGAATAGGGAATAAGAGAATGAAAGTAGAAATAAGATATATAAAATATATGAAGATACAGTAGTTGCAGTTCCATATACTATCCCAGAAACAGCTGTAAGACTATTTTCTTATAAATGTCCTGAAAACGCCTCCCATCCTTGGCTTTGTTATCTCATTTTGCATAATAAATATATACATGCTAATACAAGACCCACATTACACTCCTCACGCGTATCATTATCCAACCAAGAGTTTAACTACTTATTTTATTTATTTTTAATTTGCTTTTTTTAAGAATACCTCGACTTACCCTTATTTTTTTAATCTTTTACCACTTTTTTACTCAGTATATGATTTATGATTTTCACAATGTAAGATTTTTATTTTTATGTCTATTTTTTTCATTTTACAAATCCTTTATTGAAATTTTATATAAATAATTCTCCCTTTTATTTTTCTTAGTTTATTTTATTTGTTCTTTTATATCATATTATATTGTATTATTATATTTTGTATTTTGTATACCTATTTACCCTCGTATATACTGGTGTAACTTCGATGCATTGTGAAGGGTTTTGCAACTTCTCTCTACAGTTAATCATGGTATATTATAATACAATATAGTATTTATATTTATTTTCTGTATTTATATTTTATAATATTATGCTATGATATTTTTATGTATACATATGTGGTATTTTTATACCTTCTTATATCCTCTAAGATCTTTTCAAAATGGTGGAAATTTTTATATAATTATATTTTTTCAATGTTCCTTTAAATAAGTTTATCTCTTATAGACTTGCTTATCTTTTTTAGCACTTAATCTTTGGTTTTCAGACAATAGAAAATATATAATCCTTCTCAGATGAGATCTGAATTTAATTATGGGTTTATGGTTGAATAGTTTTATAATGACCGCCTTGATAGTTTGCTAGGATGAAGCATTATGAGATTTCTATTTTATATAAAAGTACCCCATTTTTAGGGCTTAGATTGTTTTTATCTATCCTTCTCTTACTTAGTCCTTATACCTCTTTCTAAATGTTATTATTTAATATATAAAATATAATAATATATTAATATTAATATATAACCTTTGCTAAATTTGGATATACAGTTTTCTCCCTGTACCCTTAATATCCACTTAGATCTCATTGTGACCTCCTTTGTTTTGCTACTTTAATCGATAATCATAATATAGTTTAAGTTACCCCTGTCCCTCCTCTTTCTCGTTATCACTCGTATACCATTATCTTGCTTGCATCATCTGAGCCATGTTCCTTTATGTAGACATGGCGATTTTATAGTCTCAGTAAAATAAGTGTAGGGAAGAGTATCTGACATTAAGTTACCACCAGCTGCAAGAACTTAACTGTCAATTCCCAATGGCTTTTAATTTTAAATGGATGTAGAATACATGCTGTATTAGATCTTTTGATTGTGATAAGGATAAAGATGAATGTAGCCATATCACCACCTCTCTTTCTTGACCGCCATTGTTATTTTCTTCTACCACTCTAAATTATAGGAGGCTTTAAGTATTTTCTCTCTAAGTTCATTATAATACAAACATAGCAGTAAGTATTGTAATTCTTTTATTCTCCAATTTTAATGAAAAATTTGCTAAAAAAAATATAATGGAGTATCCTCCATGCTGAAAACCTATATCGTCTTATACAACCGAGGAGAGCAGTTTATTTCAAATTGATGTAATGCTTGCATTGATCAGTTAAATAGAATCCCGTGAAACGCCCGTAATGCACTAATGTCTAGAATCCTTCTTACTTCAAGTTGTGCGGACAATACTGGACTGACTTGGTCCCTCAAATTAAGCACCTAATTCAAGTGAATCTGAATTATTTCTCATACACTTATATATATATATATTGTGTCACATAGCTAGCTAGAGGCGATGGCTTCTTGGAGCTAATTCACGGCAGCTTTCGTCCTAATTTTGGGACTGCCATGTTGGCTTGGCGATAACTATTAATTTCCAGTACCGCTGCCGTAGTCTCCTTTAGAGAGACTTAGAAATATTAATAACTCTATTTCTGAAAACCAGTGGATAGATTCCACTGAAATTAGATAAATAACCTTCGAGCAGATAGACAGCAGCGCCGCCTGGCTAAGGCTTGGCTGCTCTGCATTGACAAGGGGCAACACCCTGAAACTAGTCTGCAGATGCCAAACCAGCAGGGGGACACTGCTGACCTCCCCTGTTCGAAGGTTATAAAGGACACAGGTTTCGTGTGTCACATAGCTAGCTAGAGGCGATAGCTTCTTGGAGCTAATTCACGGCAGCTTTCGTCCTAATTTTGGGACTGCCATGTTGGCTTGGCGATAACTATTAATTTCCAGTACCGCTGCCGTAGTCTCCTTTAGAGAGACCTAGAAATATTAATAACTATATATATATATATATATATATTACATATATGTATATATATATATGTATATATATATATATATATATATATATATATATATATATATATATATATATATATATATATATATATATATATATATATATATATATATATATATATATATATATATATATATATATATATATATATATATATATATATATATATATATATATATATATATATATATATATATATATATATATATATATATATATATATATATATATATATATATATATATATATATATATATATATATATATATATATATATATATATATATATATATATATATATATATATATATATATATATATATATATATATATATATATATATATATATATATATATATATATATATATATATATATTATGGAGGCGCGTGACCTAGTGGTTAGGGTGTTAGCATCATGATCGTAAGATTGTGGTTTCGATTCCTGGACCGGGTGACGCGTTGTGTTCTTGAGCAAAACACTTCATTTCACGTTGCTCCAGTCCACTCAGCTGGCAAAAATGAGTAACGCTGCGATGGACTGGCGTCCCGTCCAACTGGGGAACACGTACGCCATTGAAAGCGGGAAACCGGGCCCATGAGTCTGGATAAGCTTTAAAAGAGCGCATTTGATTTTGATTTTGATTTTTATATATATGTATATATATATATATATATATATATATATATATATATATATATATATATATATATATATATATATGTATGTATATATATATACACACATATATGTACTAGCAGAGGCACCCGGCATTGTCCGGAATGAAATTTTTCCTTACATATTCCAACAAAAAGCAAAGTATATTGTATAGAAATTTGTTATTCTATATTCAATTTATTCTTTAATTGGGAAATCAATTCTGAATTCATAATACAAAATAATAATAATAATAATAATAATAATAATAATAATATTAATAATAATAAACGAGAATACAAAATTTACCATTTTTGTGAAAGGAGATAAATTGTACTACATATGTTGAAGGAAATTGTGTAATAGCTTCTGGGTAAACTTTTTTTTTTTGTTCTTTTTATGGTTTGAAGCATAGACAAATAAGTCTTGCAAATGACCTACCCTGGAGCAGCAACAAAGTTGACCATGAGAAAAGCAGGCCAGTAGATTTCAAAGACTGACATTGAGCTTTATTAATAGACATTGCAAAGCAAAGTTGCATTGGGAATTGTGTTCATTTGAACTCAAAGGGCATGTCTGTTGGTTTGATTGGAATTCTTTGAACGAAAACCTCTTCCCCAGAGGTACATCCAGTGACGATAGTAGCTTTTGTCACATTAAGTGATAATGTCTTCACAATCAACCTTGTCCCATCGCATAATTTAGTAGGATCCAAATTTCTTAGAAGCATTACTGGGACCCCTACCTTCAGAAAAATTCATGTGGGGGAATTCCAGGTGGTTCAAGAGAATTAAGGATCTCTGATGGGTAATGGACAGTTTGATTTTCATCAAGGACTGAATCAACTGATTTGTATTTCTTAATGACTGCTGGAATCGTATTCATTGATTCACGGTTAATTCTTGCACATGTGCCATTTTGGGGGAGTAAGAATTGCCCTTTCACACAACTATTTATGTGAATTATAATTATTACTTAAGTCTGGCAATACCTTGTACTTCAATAATTATTCAAGATTTGTCTTTGAAATATACAAAATGTCTTCGAGAAATCCACTCCGCATTCTCTTCCAACTTTCATTGAAGTTATAAATGTCTGAAAAATCCAGAACGAAAGAAACGCAGGTTCTAACAATTGCATGCCTATCACTCTAATATCACACATCAAGAATGCTAAGGAGCATTACCCAAGATATTCTTTTGTTCTTTTACTTGTTTCGAGCAAAAGACTTATATTTTTAATGCCTATTTCTTATTCTATCAGTCTGTTTTGCCGAACCGCTAAGTTACGGGGACGTAAACACACCAACCCCCGTTATCAGTCGGTGATGGAGGGCGGACAAACACAGTCTTCTTTCAGTTTCCGTAAATCAAATCCACTCACAAAACTTTGTGCCCGCAGTGGAACTTAACCCGGAAGCATGTGGTTGGGAAGATATAATTACTTTCTTAGAGAAAAATTTCAAACTAGACAGAAATTGTTACACAGAGCTTCTACAGCATTATAACATTATACACAAGCAGCATGCGAACGCCACATATCATGACACAATGAAAGCCTTATGCAAAGTTAATCATACAAGATGTCAGAGGCTGTAGTAATTTGAAATAGATGATATACTAGTAGAGTAGCTGTAGGATTTTGTCAAGCAGGTGCTTTTTGTAAATATTCAATAAATCAGAGTAGAGTACCTTAGGGAAATATCTTGCGCTCATTGCTGTTTATTATAGCTTTCCAAATCATTTTTCTCAAATTGGACAAACAACCATTCTCTCTTGTGATGATGCCGATAAGAAAATAAAAAGTAAAAAAAAAATGTCGTTTATTACCAAACCTGAATACTATACGCAAATGAGCAAATAAAAATACCTTACAATTTAATACTATACAGATTCAAGCATTTCACTATCAACTCCCCAGTGTATCGCATCCAAGATACACAGAAGCAGTAAAAATTGTAATTTTTTTCATCACAGTCAGTTCATAATATGTCAATTAAAATGAGTAATGATGCGTTATTTCATATGCATTTTACTAAAGTGTCAACGGCGTGCAGGTGACTATATTGTGGATATTGTGAAGGTTTTTTTTAAAACGGCTATACTGGATCTGCTGAAAATATTTCTCCTCAATCAACTAGATTATTTCTCCCGAGTTCTCTCCACGTTATGAAGCTGATATAAAGAGCGGAAACATCCAAGAATCCTACCAAGACACAGCAGGAAGACCATATTTATGAAACGAATAAGCTGCTAGCAGAGGCTAAATGCTAGGAGATTC